>NW_015174300.1:204913-213943 GCF_001447785.1 Gekko japonicus | reverse complement strand
CTCCTTAGCGGCAGCGGCTGCGGGTTCCCCCCTCACCCCCCTGGCCCTGATGTTTCCCGGCCTCCCGCCCGGCCAGCTGGCTCCGAGGCAGAGGCGGCAGCAGCAGCAGCAGTGAGGCTCCTTAGGCTCCCTCGCCACTGCCCCCCCGTCGCTGCTCGCCACTCGCCGCTTCCTTTTCAAGCAGCGGCGGCGGCAGCCTTGGTTGCCAAGCATTCCGTGCGCATGCGCATGGAACGGTCTTGCACTTTCGGGGGGATTTAAACATCCCTCCAAAAAATTTTTCAAGGTTTAGCATTTTTGTGCACACGTGGGGACTAGCCCACGTGTGCACAAACCTCCCCCCCCAAGTGCCCCTGGAGCGCTGATTTAGCGATCCGCACTTACGGGGGCAACTTGGCTATTAGATATATAGATGAGTAAAATGTGGGTTTCCCACTAAGACTGAAGTGGGCAGTCAGACATTAGGAGAAGTCAATTGGTGAGTCCTGGGGGGGGGGATTCTTGCCAATTTGTTGTGGTCTAATTTTGCCACCCCCAGCCATTTTAATCCTCATTGTCCTCTTGCCCATAAGTAAGCTCAGCTGAGGGGAAAAACAGTCCAATGAAGCACTGTTAGGGGACATTAAACAACATGGAAGCCGCCAGCCTTCCTGCTTCCTCATCTATTCTGCAACGGCTTTTTGTAGCAGGAACTCCTTTGCATATTAGGTGACACACCCCTAATGTAGCCAATCCTCCAAGAGCTTACAATAGCCCCTGTAAGAAGAGCTCTGTAAGCTCTTGGAGGATTGGCTACATTCGGGGTGTATGGCCTAATATGCAAAGGAGTTCCTGCTACCTGTAACTACATTCACATTGTCTAAGCAAGCACAGGTTATGGAACATTTGCCAAGGTAACACATTGTTTCGCCTATTGCCTCACTTGAGGAACATGGAAGTGCTCCTTAAAAGCTTGTGGTGCTCAGGGCTTTTAAGCTTTTCACAAAGTTATTGGAAAATGACACAGTATCCTTATAATTGATCAAATATTTCCTTACCTCATCATATCTAGTTCAAAGTGGGTTGTTAGATGTATGCCATTTTTCCAGAATCTGCTTGAGGCAGCCCTTAACTAAAACAGTAGAACTGTCCCAACAAATAAATGGAAACAAGTCAAACTAATAAAAATAAGCCTAGCCAATAAAAACAGGTCAGTAAGAACATGCTAGGGCATAACAACAGCATAAAACATACAGATGAGTTTCAAATTACATTAATAAAGCAGATTTATGTTTTATGGCCTATCTTGTTTTGTAAAAAGGTAAAGGTAAAGGTTCCCTTGTTCAAAAGCCAGTCGAATCCGACTCTAGTGTTATGGTGCTCATCTCTGTTACAAAGACAAAGAGCCAGCGCTGTCATGTGGCCGGCATGACTAAACACCAAGGGGCATGGAACACTGTTACCTTCCCACTGAAGTGGTACCTATTTATCTACTTGCAATTTCTTGCTTTCGAACTGCTAGGCTGGCAGGAGCTGGAACTAGAGACAGAAGCTCACTCCGTTATGTGGCAACTCGGGTCTCAAACTGCTGAACTACCGACCTTCCACAGCCTGCAGTTCAGCGTCTTAACCACTTAAGCCACCGCAGCTCCTCTCTTGTTTTGTACCTTGTTTTAATATTGATTATTCTAATGTTGTTATCAGCTCTAAAATTTATTGTTTTTAGGTTGTGAGCTGTCTCAAGCAAATCTCTGGAAAGGTTGCATACATGTTTAAGAAGATAAGAAGAGCCCAGCTGGATCAGAGCAATCATCCATCTAGTCCAGCATCCTGTCTTACACAGTGGCCAACCAATTCCTCTGGAGGGCCAACAACAGGGCATAGAGGCCGAGGCCTTCCCCTGATGTTGTCTCCTGAGTCTTTGTTAACATGAAACAAGTTTTAAAACCAATGAAAAGCATTATGCTGACTCTCCTCCCTCCTCAAAAGGAAAAAGATGCGGGCACCCTAGGCTACCACTTTACATGATTATACCTGGTATACTTTTATAGCCATTTATCGCAACTCTTCCATTTTTTAAAGTCCACTAGCCTTAGTGCCTAAGCAAAATGGTGCCAAGGCAGGCAGCACCTTTTGAAGTGGAACAAACCTTATGCAAAATGGAAAAGATATCCCTCAGGTGCATATCAGAAGAAAACATTGGCACAAAGAAGCTTCGAGAAATATTGGGGAAATGTTGAAGAAAACCCAAGGCAGCAAGGTATATGAAAGGAAGCTGTGAAGAAGCTCTGAAATAATTTGGTTAAGGTAGGCACCCAAACCATGGCAAGAAGCCCATCTGGAAGATGCCCAGGTTCTGACCAATGGTGCATTTGGACAATGTCTTGTTCAGTCAGTAGTCTGCATAGACTTAAAAATCAAAATAATAATAATAGAAAAGGAATTTTGAAGTGCAAAGAGTGAATGATGAAGCTCCCCCAGACTGGATCATAGCAGCTAATGGGATTTTTAAGCATTCAGTATATTTTCAAGCATAGAGTAGACAAATATTGAAAGAAGGCAATGATTTAGAAAGCAATATTGTACACTGCAATTTATCCCCTTCTGTATTATTAAAAGGAGGACCATTATTTTTGCTGGCAGGAGTGGAACAAGAGAAAGAAAGGTTTAGGGCATATTGTCTTTCAGACAAGAATTTCATCATCCAGGATAATCTTGTTTCCCTTACTTTTGGTTTTAATTGCTCTTAATACTGAGAACTTATCTCCGTGCAAGTATAGCCTCTGCTGATTCTAGTAGTATTCAGCCCACCTCCCCTTGAAAGCAGAAAGCTCCCGACAATCACACTGCCTGATAGAATACAGGAGGTTCAGAATGAGGATGGAACTACAGCATACAAATCAGGATGTCTGCAAAGCTGGTGCACCTTTATCCTTCTGTCCATTCCATCCATCCATCCAAACTGGGCACTTTCACAGGATTACATAATTCAGTCTAAATTTATCACAGGCTCTTTAAATCACCAGTTCGCTTAGATGAAGGGAAACAAAGACATTAGGCAGAGAGCAGAAAGAATGTTAAACAACTCCAGTAGACTTAGATTTTTCTCTTTGCTTCAAGTTGAAGTCCAATGACCTCAATTCCAGATTTTCTCCAATAATTTTGACTCCCCCCCCCCGAAAGGAAACATCTGATGACAGAGGCTGCTCATTTTTCATTTTTACAGGTCCTATGCTCCTCCTCCTTGTAACAAATACATTTTTAAAAGAAAAAAAGGAAGGAAATCTTTCCAATATGTATTGCTGTGAAACATTGACGAGCCACCTTCACTGCCGCCTACTGGGAACCTCAGTTGTACCCATTGTATCATTTTGTTCTGTTACAGTTGCTAATAAAGAGATCTCTTTTTCCTGTCTCCACTTTCCCTTGTTTCAATGTATCTTTGTCACTCTCCTACACCAGTGCAGCAAGGTACTAAACGTATTCCATCAATGCTAGATATCAGCACTAGATATCTTGAAGAAAAGAGAGATCCTAACAGTCTACCAAAATGACTTTAAAACACATGATTTCCCATCACCACCACCACTTTGCAGGATGTCTACATGTAAGAGGAAGTTCTCCAGCCACCTCAAAAGAGTTGTTTGTGACTCTTCTAAGTCTGAAATGCCGACAGCTGTAATTCTAGACAGTGGTTTGGTTCTGTGGTTTACATATCACACTTGCATTACTTTTTCTTTAGTCTGGAAGAGTTTAAGCAATTTTAATATATAAATTGTCCAGGAAGAAACACTCAGTAGTATTTATTTCGTTAAGCTTGAACTTAGATTCACTTGCTGCATTTTTGAAATGTGAGCTACCTATTTTAAGCTTATGCCAGTGCTAAGAGCATGTCTGTTAATTTTTGCATTCAGCTTAACTCAACTATCAGGCCACAAAATATTATCTGATACCTCATATTTCTTGTTCACACAGGACAGCAAATGTGAAAAGGCATGGTTCAAAGAAAAGAAACAAACTGAAGACGTAAAGGTTACATTTAACCACATCCCCATGCTAAAAGGTCTTTGCTGAATCAGAAGGAAATTATAATTTAGAACTCTAAGAATCTTTATTTTCCATGGAAACATATAACGAACAGGTGCTTTTTGAGCAGCGTGTCATGGCTAAATCCCTGTTCTGTGCTTGAAAAGAAATCAATCATAACTGTATTCACACTTTTCATGAATTACACCTGCCTTCTGTTAACATTATATAGCAAAAACAAACCTGCATTATTTTCTAATGTTGCCAAAATCATGCTGCAAGAAAAATAAAAGATAACTTTCTTCCACAGAAAGAATCAGAATTTTAAGGTCTTGCAATGTGGCAAGAATCCTCTATACCAGAACAGTGGTAATAATAATAATAACACCCTTTCTGTATTTATATAGTGCTTTAGAATAATCAAAATATTTTGGAGTACTCCTGCAACCACCCTGTAAGATATATCAGTATTATTATACTTATGTATGTGAATAAGGACAGAAGGTAAGAGAAACTGGTTTACCTAAGACAGTTTATGGCATATTTAAAATTTGGATTCAGGACTTCTGGGATCACATTCATGCAGAGGATTATGCACTAGTCTCAACATGCCCCCCCCCCATTAATCCATATCATCTGGAATTCGCAAGCCGGAAGAAAACAGCAAGATATACCTGGAATACTTAAAGCTGTTCTCATGGCACTTTCCCTCTTCTTCTAATAGCCCAAATCTGTTTTCTATCTATTATTTCTAGTCCTGTCCTCAAAAGAAATAAAGGGAAAAAGCCAAGCCTGCTTCAGCTTCTATATGACAGCTCTTCAGATATTTAAGACAGTGATCATGTCTTCCTTTAGTCTTCTTTAGGCTAATCATGCCCAGCTCTTTCAGCCTTTCCTTGTAAGAGCTGGTTTTCAGACCATCCTGGTTGCTGTCTTCTGAACATACCGTAGCTTATCAACATCCTTCTGGACACAGAGTTCCAGATGAGGCTTAGCTAGTGTGGAATAGAATAAAACTTATTTCCCATTGATCTGGATGCTATACTTCCATTAATGCAGCCTAAAATTACATTAGCTTTTGAAACAGCTGCATTGCACTGCTGGCTCATGTCCAGATTGTAGTCAACTAAGATTCCCAGTGCCTTTTCACATGAATTACTGCCATCTTCTTTGCTATATAGTTCCTTTGATTTTTTTTTTGTCCCAAACTGTAGGGCTTTCTATTTATCCCCACTGAAATTCTTTTGTTTTTGTCTTTCCCAACCCAGTGGTCCAGCCTGTTATTCTGAATCTTATCTTCTTTTGTGTTTGCTATCACTCCAAGTTTGGTATCACCTACAGGTTTTATAAGCATCCCTATGTCTTAGTCCAAGTCCTTTATAAAAATGTTGAATAACTGTCATGATCAACAGCAAGCAAGTCCAAACACACTCTTAAGGAAAAGTTATGCTTTATTGGAATACTGGTCTGTTGCCAAGTGCTACAGGTACATTGTTAGGAATAACGATTAGTGCAAGGGACTCGCTACATATACTCTGATGCTTCAACTAGCTAAGCAAATGAACTTCAAGCACTCGCGTGGGAATTCTCCCGGCGGGACATTACATCATAAACAGGAGACTCTCCCCACCCCCTGAATGCAGAAATATTCACACCGATAGTGGAACTCAAGCCCTCCCTTCTCATCAAGGTTACGCTGATAGCGCTGTCTGGCTGAGCCAGTTCTCACAAATGAAAGCAAGCCTTCCTTAAGTTACCCACGGCAGCAAAGCAAGCATGCGTGCATGCGCAAGGGTCGGGGATGAAGGTAAACAAAGAAAGCATGGCAGCTAGCTGACAATAACACAGGACCTAGGACAGATCCCTTGAATGCTCCATTTGAGACCTGTCTCCACGCTGATGCAAAGCCATTAATGAGCACTCATTGGGTCCCATTGTTCAAACATCTGTGAATCTATCCAACTCTCATATTGGGTAGCCTATATTTAACTATCTTTCTCAAAAGGATTTCATGAGACTTTTTGAAACTTTTTGATGAAATCAAGATATATTTATGTCAATACCATTCTGATGTTTACTAAACTAGTAACTCTATCAAAGAAAGAGATAAGGTTCTTCTGCCACATTCTTGATAAATCCATGCTGGTGCCTAGTAATCAATGCATTCTTTTCTCAAACACCAACCACTCATAATTATTTGTCCCAGGAGTATTTTTTCATTACTAAAAATACACATCAAACATGCAACTCAAGTAAGCTTTCTGTGCTGTACACATTTACCTGTGAGTCAACTGGCTTTCGAGCAAGGGAACCTTTACCTTTACCTTTAATGCCCACTGAGTGGGATGGAAGATGGCATGGTACAGCTTGATTGATCAAATCTTGGAAGCTAAGCAGGGTCAGTACTTGGAAGGGAGACCACCAAGGAAGACTCTGCAGAGGAAGGCAATGGCAATCCACCTCTGCTTCTTGCTTGCTTTGAAAGCCCCTTGCTAGAGTAGCCATAAGTCAGCTACAAATTGATGGCATTTTACACACAATGCCCACTGAACCCATAGAACTACAATTTCAAGGAATCATGCATAGGACTGGGCTGCAAGCCATAGGTTTTCTCTACCTGTAGCTAATCCTTCAGAATAAAGAATTGTAACATGTATGGCTGCCAGAGCCTTTTTCCAAAAGACATAGAAACATAGCAGTGCTTATATCTCTGATGGGGGCATGTGGCTTTTGTTGTCTCATTGAGATGACATGCCTTTAACAACTTCATGACATATGGAAGAAGAATTTAAGAAGAAGCTAGCTCCCCGTCTTCATTTATGTATTTATTTGTCTCAACTTTATGTATTATTTTTGTCTCACCTTTCCAAAATAACATATTTACTCAAAGTGGCTAACAAAACATACCAATGAAACAATCAACATTTACAGCAAAGATGACAGTAAAGAAAGTTCTGCATGATATTGCATTATACATTTCAAAACAAGCCTGTAATAAAAAGCCTTAATTTCCCCCCATTGTAACAATAAAATAGAAGTAAATAAAATGGCTTATTCTTTGAACAAGAGTCTCCAAGGATTTGGGACCAAACAATCAATGCTTTCCTTTTAAATAGGTTTACTTTCTCTCAAAGGACAGCAGTGGCCATCACATATATGCACTGAATATATCCACTCTGAGTAGATCACTAAGGGAATCACTAAATTGTGCATGTTGTAATGGGGATTTCAAGGACCATTTGGGTGTGATCTAGTAGCTCAATTAAGTTTGTGTTGCATACATTGTTTCCCTGCTATTGCTTGTTGCACACAACCCATGCAATGTAACAGATCAGTTCTAAAAGTTTCAAATGTGTAGCTTTCCCAGATGGCAATGATGCAAGCTTGGACATTTCTTTAGTAGGGCATATTTGAGACAGGTATAGGTTCGCCAAACATTATGCAGGTTGACTTTATCAATATTTGTACGGGAGTACTGGGAAAACAGCGTCCGGTTCTGCTCAAAGCAGCCAAGTGGGCTAACTACAGGAAATGTTTAAAAAAACATGCATGGTGAAATACTTTGCAGCCCAAGCTGTCATGCCTGAACTCATAAGTATCTGTAAGCAATTCACATTTCAATGAAATACAAAAGTGATAACACAGTATTGTATATAACAACCAAAAAAAGCACGCAATCAAAGGCACTATGCTGAAGTGCAAAGGAACAAAGAATATTTATATAACACAAACATGTACAAACAGATACAATATAGTGTATACCTATGACATACAACAACACAGAGTGCACAAAAGAAGCCGACACACAGGACATAGGATGAAGACTCCGAAGTCCAATCGTCGTTTTCTTGATACTCCTTCAGTTGTACCATACAGCTTGTATGTCCAACTTCCTCCTTTAATTCTAACTGAATAATCAGTTGCAAGAACTGTCAAGTCTCAGTAGCTCCTGCCTCCCTATTTTCAGCTGAGATCTTCTCATGCTTTTTCTGTTCTTGTATATTTTGTCTGTCTCTTGAGGCAGATATATTGGTTCCGGCATTATGTGTGACTGATGAGATGAAGTGCCTTTATGTGACTGAGTCTCATTCCCTTAGCCATGGCTATCCAGTTACTTTAAGCAAATACAGTTTTTGAAGCAACCTGATAGCCATGGCCAAGCCTAATAAAAACAGGACAGGTGGGATGGTTCTACTTCCTGAATTTTTTGAAACCTACAATCTCATTACCACCTATGAGTCATCATTTTATAAACCAACCTCCTTTACAGTAAGATTAAGTCTATATATTATGCACAATTTGTCGTGATTTTGTGTTGAAAGTGTTGTGTTGAACATGTGTTGTATAATATATTTCTAAAATTGACATCTACAAGTTTAACAAAAGGCACATTATCATGACTGGGAACTAGCAGTTCAATTCTGTATAGGCAAAAAAGGCAAAAAAAGCACAAAGTCTCAACAAACTAACAGTAAGGACTCCTTATATATAATTGTGAAGTAGGGTGACACTTTCTGAATATTCCACACACTCCTAAATCAGTTGGCACCATGATGTGTCACTCAGAAGCTGTCCCTATCCATTGGCTGCGTTGCCTGAGTCCAGTCTCCAACATTCTAAACAGTTTGCTGTTCCTCCCCCTCCCCTAGCCAGTTGGAACACAGAGGTTGTTTGCATATGCGGCCTGATTGGCCTTTGCCTCTAACATTCTAAACAGTTTGCTGTTGCTGTTGGGAGTCATTGAATGTGTCCTGAGGTTAAATACATATCCCAATTGTCCCTTAAACAGCCACTGGAGTTGCCAATCTCTCAGTGGGGCCTGGAGATCTCCCAGAAATCACCGTGTTCCCCAGCCACAGCACATCATTTTCACTACAGAAAATTGCCCAGCTATTACAACTGATGTCCAGATGACCAAGATCAGTTCTTCTGGAGACAATGGCTGCTTTGGGCAGTGGACTCAATGGCATTATACCCTGCTGAGGTCCCTCCCCACCCCTTCCCTCCCCAGGCTTTACCCCTCAA
>NW_015174300.1:137714-204559 GCF_001447785.1 Gekko japonicus | reverse complement strand
CTCGTTGTATTTCTTTCCACAACGAGCCTTACTCTTAGTTAGTTAAATAAAACAGAACTATTAGTGTTTGTGTCCCTTTCTCATACAGATAATTTCTCAATACAGATAATTATGTAAATAAATTATGTAAATTATGCAAATAAAAACCTTTTTTTTCACCACAGGAGAGTTTCTGTGTAATTGTTATCACAATAACCTTTTAATTTTCCCCAGCCCCAGAACTAATCTTGTGATTAGTGTGTATACGAGGAATGGTCAGGGCAACCAGGGAAGATTGTCTTTGGTAGAGACAGTCTTGGTTAGGGTTGCCAACTTCCAGGTTGGGGCTGAAAATCTTATGGAATTAGATCTCAGACTACAGAGATCAGTTCCCCTGGAGAAAATGGCAGCTTTGGAGGTGGACTCCATGGCGTTATACTCCGAGGTCCCTACACTCCCCAAAATCTGCCCTTTCCCAGCTTCACTGCCAAATCTCCAGGAATTTCCCAACCCAGAGTTGGCAACCATTCTGGGAATGAGTACACTTCAGTAGTGTGAGAATATGGCCTGGACTAAGCTGTAACAAGCCTATTATTGTGTGTTTGGGGGAGGGATCTGATGCTAAACGGAAGTAAATTATCATTAAGGATGATTATGGAAATTTATTCCCTATAGAATTTGTTGTTGTTGTTCAGTCGCACAGTCGAGTCCGACTCTTTGCGACCCCATGGACCAGATCACTTCCTGTCTTCCACCGTCCTCTGAAGTTTGCTCAATTTTATGTTCGTTGCATCTAAGCCGCTCTGAGACTTTGGCAGGCAGGAGGCTGGGAGAGTGATGGGGGCAGAAAGCGAGAGAAAGAGTGATGAAGTGGGGAGGCAGAAAAACAAAGAGAAAGATGACAGGTCAGACAGAGAGAGGAAGTCACATGCATGGAGGAGAAATAGAGTAAGAAAAGGGGGCAGAGGGGAGAAATAGTGTGAGAGAGGTAGGGGGTGATGAGAGGAAGCAAAGGTGTGACGAATTAGATAATCATCCCGCAAGTTTCTTGCGGGTATCCACTTGTAACTTTCATAAGAGTGAGCTTGTGGTCCTGGAAAGCCCTTCTTTACAATGAGATTTCCAAACCTATTAGCTGGAAATGTTTATGGAGGAGAAGGGGGAAGCAAGCACCCTCTTGGCCTTAACTCTGCACACTTTGATGAAGCACATGGTAATAGGATCTTTGTGTCTCTATCAGTGAATCAGTTGCAGCAATAGTTGAAGCTTCGGACTAGTCATCAAAGGCAGCCCAACAAAAAGTGCATTATAGTAACCTAACCTTGAAATGACGAGAGCAAGGTTTCTCCTTTACCCTAAGGGGTGCAGCTTTTACTAAAGTTGGAAAAAGGAGTTTTGAACCACAGATGACACTTGGGCACCCAAAAATAAGACTGGCTCAAAAGCACCCCCAAACTGCAAACCTGGTCTTTGTTACAGGAGTGTAGCGGGCTGAATCATCACAATAATTCGGAAACACCACCTCTCGTAACAGTATTTCCATCTCTTCTTTGCATTAAGCTTCAGTTTATAAATATCCTTATCCACAGCTGTTCAACACCTTCACTGAGCCATCTGAGTGATGAAGAGGAGAAATAGAGATGGGTGATCACAGATCTGAATAACCTCAGCCAGCATCTTGTCAGGTAGCCCTGCCATGGATCTGGAATGTGGAGGCGTTTTTCTTCTCCTTGTTTTCAGCTCTACCCTGTCCAGCTACTGTGTGTTATCTCGGCTTGACCTTGGAATCTCCAGTTGCAATTACTTGGCTGGGAACCCAATTGCTTTTTGCTGGCTTTGCCGCTTGCTTGCTTTGCCGCGTGCATGAAGCATAACCATTGGCTTTTGCTCATGGGGGGGGGAAATGTTTGATTTCACTATAAGTCAGAGGCCCCTATACCAAAGGCTATTCCTGACACAAGCTGTATATGTGATTCATTAGTACTGGATCCATCAATAAACACTTATCTTCTTATGAAGCTCTGTGTGGTGTGACCTGACTAACGACCCTGACAAAGTGTCAGGAATCATGCATTCTTCGACTCCATTCTCTCACCCAAGATGAGCGAAGCCGAGGAACACAATCTCAAGGAGGAGAACAAACTCCACCATGAGGATCAGGGCACTGAGACTGTGCCCAAGGATCAGGACACTGAGACTGTGCCCAAGGATCCTGACCTGCAGGATGCGGAACAGCTCGGGGTAGAACGGCCCTTCGACTTCTTCGGAGGGAGAAAGCCTCGAGTGACCACTCAGCTGCAGGGCCCCATTGGGGCCACTTCAGCACAAACCAGCGTGAGGCCTGGACTCTTACTTCACCGGCGGGTCCGCACAGGGAAAGTCGTAATGAGCGGCCTCCCCCCATGATGGACTATGTGTTGGAGGAGGAAGGAACTGCGGGAGGAACTGAGGCTCCCAGAGAATTCGTTGATACCCACTTGGATTTACTCAAGCGGGGTTTTGACCAGATGATGAAAATGGTCGAGGATTCCCTCAAGAAATTACTGGAGATGGTGGCAGGGGCAGTGCAGCAGGAGGTACAGTGCTTAGCACCGGCACAGCCGGCGCACCAAGCTCCAGCACCGTTGTGCATCCAGCCTGCCCCCCTCCGAGGAACCCTCCCTGGGCCCCTCCAGGGAATGTTGTGCCTGCACAACCCAGCTGGGACGTGCATCGACCTATGGAGCCTCTGGAGGCAACGTTTAATGGGACTCCTGAGAAACTGCCTTTCTTTGTGGTTTGTGCCCAGAAATTCATTGTGAATTGGGGCCACCTGTTCCCCGATGAAAAACGCCAGGTGGACTATATAGCATCGCAGTTAAGGGACGAGGCAGTGGACTGGTACATGGGTCTGCACAAAACAGACAGGCCGGAGCTCTGGTCAGTGGATGCTTTTATGTGGGCTCTCCATGCCCAGTACGAAGACCCAAATGCTGGAGAACACGCTCAAGCATTTCTGCGCACCTTCAAACAAGGCAAGTTGTCGGTGAGAACGTACACAGAGGAGTTCAAATGCCAGGCAGCCAAAATCCGGGCTTAACTTGATGAAGTGCTAGCCAAGCAGTACCGCTTGGGCTTACACCCCGAGGTCTGAGAGATGGTCCTACACAGCATCCATCCAGTGTCTCTTAGTGCGTGGATATGTGAGGCAGCAGATGCAGTGCCTTACTCTTAGTTAGTTAAATAAAACAGAACTATTAGTGTTTGTGTCCCTTTCTCATACAGATAATTTCTCAATACAGATAATTATGTAAATAAATTATGTAAATTATGCAAATAAAAACCATTTTTTTCACCACAGGAGAGTTTCTGTGTAATTGTTCTCACAATAACCTTTTAATTTTCCCCAGTCCCAGAACTAATCTTGTGGTTAGTGTGTATAGGAGGAATGGTCAGGGCAATCAGGGAAGATTGCCTTTGGTAGAGACAGTCTTGGTTAGGGTTGCCAACTTCCAGGTTGGGGCTGAAAATCTTATGGAATTAGATCTCAGACTACAGAGATCAGTTCCCCTGGAGAAAATGGCAGCTTTGGAGGTGGACTCCATGGCGTTATACTCCGAGGTCCCTACACTCCCCAAAATCTGCCCTTTCCCAGCTTCACTGCCAAATTTCCAGGAATTTCCCAACCCAGAGTTGGCAACCATTCTGGGAATGAGTACACTTCAGTAGTGTGAGAATGGCCTGGACTAAGCTGTAACAAGCCTATTATTGTGTGTTTGGGGGAGGGATCTGATGCTAAACGGAAGTAAATTATCATTAAGGATGATTATGGAAATTTATTCCCTATAGAATTTGTTGTTGTTGTTCAGTCGCACAGTTGAGTCCGACTCTTTGTGACCCCATGGACCAGATCACTTCCTGTCTTCCACCGTCCTCTGAAGTTTGCTCAATTTCATGTTTGTTGCATCTATGACACTGTCTAACCATCTCATCCTTTGCCGTCCCCGTCTTCTTTTACCTTCTCCAAAGTGGAGCCTACAGGGACATCCCCTGGCACCCATCATGTGCTTCAAGAAAGTAGGCTGGGCCATTGTGAAAACAGAACAAACAACTAGCTGCCTTCACACAAACAAAGGGCTTCTTACAGCTTACTGGGGAAGTATCCTGAATTCTGTAAACAGGACCAGCAGACCAGGTGTGAGTTGAGCAGGGTACGGAGCAGCAGAGCACCCCTTTCCCTCATTGGTGGTCTCTTCTTGTAGGGCTGTCAACTCTGGTTTAGGAAATAACTGAAGATTTGGGGGATGGAGCCTGGGAAGGGTGGGGTTTGGGGAGGGGAGGGGAGGGGAGGGACCTCAGCATGTTACAATGTCATAGAGTTCACCCCACTCCAAAGCAGCCATTTTCTTCAGGGGAACTGATCTCTGTAGTCTGAATATCAGTTGTAAAAGCAGGTGATCTCCAGATTGCCACCTGGAGGTTGGCAACCTGTGTGTTTTATCCTCCCTTTTCTTTATTTGGGCTTCTTTTTGTTTGTATGTGCATGCATGTTTATATTCCTAATCCCACTTCTTCCTGTTTGTTTTGTGCGTGCTTGGCTCCACCTCCTGTGGTGGCCATTTTGTAATGCTGCCTGCCACCCTCCCTCTTTCAGTGGTCCCTGCAGGCCCCTGTTATAGAAGATCTTGTGAGATTTGTTGCAGTTAACAATGAACCACATTAGACCAGAACATATCCTTATTCTATTTTCCAGAGTCTTTTTTCCTGTGCGGATACTTATTTCCACCAAAAGGGAGCTCACTCTCCCCCAACAGCTTTTCCTGCATAGTCAGTAGACTTCCTGGGTTTGTAGAAAAATCCAAAAACTAAAACAAAAATCCCTTCAGGGATGGCTGTCCTCACAGGGAAAGTCGTAATGAGCGGCCTCCCCCCATGATGGACTATGTGTTGGAGGAGGAAGGAACTGCGGGAGGAACTGAGGCTCCCAGAGAATTCGTTGATACCCACTTGGATTTACTCAAGCGGGGTTTTGACCAGATGATGAAAATGGTCGAGGATTCCCTCAAGAAATTACTGGAGATGGTGGCAGGGGCAGTGCAGCAGGAGGTACAGTGCTTAGCACCGGCACAGCCGGCGCACCAAGCTCTAGCACCGTTGTGCATCCAGCCTGCCCCCCTCCGAGGAACCCTCCCTGGGCCCCTCCAGGGAATGTTGTGCCTGCACAACCCAGCTGGGACGTGCATCGACCTATGGAGCCTCTGGAGGCAACGTTTAATGGGACTCCTGAGAAACTGCCTTTCTTTGTGGTTTGTGCCCAGAAATTCATTGTGAATTGGGGCCACCTGTTCCCCGATGAAGAACGCCAGGTGGACTATATAGCATCGCAGTTAAGGGACGAGGCAGTGGACTGGTACATGGGTCTGCACAAAACAGACAGGCCGGAGCTCTGGTCAGTGGATGCTTTTATGTGGGCTCTCCATGCCCAGTACGAAGACCCGAACGCTGGAGAACACGCTCAAGCATTTCTGCGCACCTTCAAACAAGGCAAGTTGTCGGTGAGAACGTACACAGAGGAGTTCAAATGCCAGGCAGCCAAAATCCGGGGTTGACTTGATGAAGTGCTAGCCAAGCAGTACTGCTTGGGCTTACACTCCGAGGTCTGCGTGGATATGTGAGGCAGCAGATGCAGAGACCCAATTGAGGACCATCAAGATCAATAACACGACCACCATGGGTAAAACCATCCTGGCCTCTGATACCGGAAATCCTCCTAGTGAGAATTGTTCCTGTGGCCCAACTCTGCCTTATATATGACAGTGGGCTGTGAGTTCGTTTTACCCGTGTATCCAGAGGGCAGATTCAGAACGGACTTTCCTATTTCCCAAGAAGCGAGACAACACACTGATATTTAATGAATAAATGTTGTCTTTACTAAATATTGTTGATCTCAAGCACACAAAAACAGATGCGTTCACACACACACTAAAACCTGGCTTTTGGGGCTGGTCTCTTACCTATAGTCCATCCTCTCTCCTATGTCCATTGGCCATTGGAAGGTGACATACCTATCTAAGGGGAAGTGAAACAGTATTCAAATTCTAAGCCTCACTTCTATGGGACCATTTGGTCAAGGTGTGAAAGCTACATTGCCATGGAAACCCTTTTGATGTAGATTTGTTGGCCTGGCCCAAGGAGGAAAAACAGGATGTTGTCTTTTGTGATTCCAAACCAGATACGAGGGGTTACGTGCAATTCCAGGAACTCCTGATGGTGGGATAGTTGTTGTTGGTGCAAGTCTTTCAGCTGAGCATAATGGCGAAGGCCTTCTCTGTCCCAAGGCAGGCTGGGTAGATGTGTGTCCTCATTAGCATATGGATGCAAGCAGCACACTGACACAGCACTTGCAGATGCAGACAAGCCAAGCACATAGCATAGCAGCTTGCAGTCAGACTACACAACATTTCCCAAACCCATACACACAAATGCAGACACATATGCAATTGCACAATACAAATGAAATGAAATACATTTATAAGCACACCTTGCTAACACCTCACCAAAACCCAAAACTCCTTAACCGAAGAAGGAGGCGGTGCAGGACCAGCGGATGAAGCAGGGCCTGTGTCTCAAATGCGGCTTGGCGGGCCACTTTGCAGACTCCTGCCTGGGAGTGGGAATCCAGAGGCCAGCAAAGAAGGCACCAGAGAAAAGGCAGGTGGACACCCCCATGAAGAAGACCGCTTCTCATCCAAAGAACCAAAAGGCTCTGCAAGCAAGTGTCCCTGAAGAGGACCCTGACTCATCAAGTGAGGAGGAGGATCAACCGGTGGGAAATGCACAGGACCTGCAGTAAGCCGTGTGGAGCAGCAGGTCCCAATCCCAGAGGCAGCAAAACTGGTGAGTGGATAGCCCTCCCTCTTTTTTGTGACTGTGACTGTCCAGAACCCGGAGCTGGGTACCCACATATGGGTACGGGGTCTTATAGACTCAGGTTGTGGCCGAGACCTTATCAACCCCGCTCCTGTAATAGGGTTGGGGGCGAAAGTAGTCCAGCTTCCGGTGTTTACCCAAATGGATGGGTCGGCTATGAAAGACCCTTGTAAGTACGAGACTGTGCCTTTACGAATGGGAATGGGAGCACATTGGGAATGTATATCTTTTGTCATCACTGCAGCTGCCCGTTTCCCTAAGGTACTGGGTAGCCCATGGCTCTACAACCACGATCCCTACATTCTATGGGATGAGGGGGTGGTTAAATTCATCTCCCCTAAGTGCCAGAAGCATGTGTGGGAAGAACTATGGGGGGGGAGACCCTCCAAATGAACCAGTGTGGGCTTGCCTGGCTAAGGAGTTGAACTCTATTCCTTTGGAGTATCAAGACCTAGTGTTTGAAGAGGAGGAGGCAGACGAATTGCCCCCTCACAGACACTCTGATTGTGCAATTGAATTAATCCCTGACAAGAAGTTGCCCAAAGGCAAACTCTATGTGATGAGTCCAGGGGAAAAAGAGGAATTGCGAAAATTCATTGATAAAAATTTGGCGCGTGGTTTCATCCGACCTGCGTCATCTCCTTTTGCGGTGTCGGTGTTGTTCCAGAAGAAAAAAGATGGTGGGCTGAGGTTGTGCAGGGGTTTGAATGCAGTTTCTACCACGAATGCATACCCTCTGCCTCTCATGAAGGATCTTCTGGCCGAGGTGGCTAAGGGGAAAATCTTTTTCAAACTCAACCTCAGGGATGCCTACTTTTGAGTCTGCATTAAAGCAGGGGATGAGTACAAGACTGCTTTTAACATGCCATTGGGGCAGTTCGAGTACGTTTGGACTTCAAGGGGCCCCTGGGGTCTTTATGTACCTCATCAATGAAGTGTTGCACAAGCACCTATTCAAGGGAGTGATTGTTTACCTTGATGATATCCTGATTTAATCCCCTGATACACCTTCCCACATCAAACTAGTGTGGGAGGCCCTCCAAAGTTACACAAACACAAACTGTTTGCCAAACTATCCAAGTGTGAGTTTCATTACTCTGAGATAGACTTTTTGGGATACCACATTTCCCCCAGGGGTTTGGAAATGGATCCAGCCAAGGTTTGGGATGTGGTGGGGTGGGAACCCCCTCGAACCCGGAGGCAACTACAAGCATTCCTCGGGTTTGCCAATTTTTACTGGTCCTTTCTTGCGAACTTTGCTCAGGTGAGTCTACTGCTCATGGATTTATTAAGGACCAAGGGGAAGGATGCGGAGTGCACTCGCCCAGGGGCTAAGCTGAATTGGACTAACAAATGCCAAGTGGCGTTTGATCATCTCAAAGCCCTTTTCACCTTGGAGCCCATGCTGGCTCACACAAACAAACAAAAAAAGTTCATTGTGCAAGTCGACACCTCAGATGTTGCTATGGGTGGCACCATTTTGCAAGAAGGGGAGGATGGAAAACTCCATCCCCTCGCCTACGTCTCCCAGAAATTTAATGACACTGAGTGTAATTGGTCAGTTTGGGACAAGGAGGTGAGAGCTATCAAATTAGCGCTCTCGACTTGAAGACATTGATTGGAGGGAGCGAGAGTCCCGTTTGAAGTGTGGACTGACCATCAAAACCTGAAGGTGACACCTCGAAATCTGAACGCTAAACAGCTCTGATGGGCTGATTTCTTTTCCAAGTTTAATTTCACATTGCACCATTTTCCGGGGAAATCTAACTCTTTGGCCAATGCATTGTCCCGCCTCCCACAGCACAATAGCCAACGGGAGGGTGTACTCAATTTCACACCTTCACAATTGGGAGGGGCAGTTCTGATGCGTGGCAAAGCGAAAGAAAGAAAAAACCCTGTGACTGACTCCGGTTGGGAAATAAAGTTTGCCTCCGCCCTTTCTGATGCTGACTGCGCTGAATTAGGGAAGGGGGGGGAGGTTGAGGAACGTGCCAATGGCTGTTGGTATATTGGCCACAAACTGTTCATTACTTTGGCTTTAAGAGGTGAAATTATGGCCACCGTCCATGGAACGAAACTAGTAGGACATTTGGGGTTTGTCAAATAACTGCACTTGCTACAAAGGCAATTCTGGTGGCCTGGAATGCAGGACGATCTCTCCCTCTTTGTTCAGTCGTGCCAAACCTGCATCATGTGCAAACATCACTCAGGGAAGCCTCCAGGACTATTGCAGACTCTTCCCACCCTGGGGAGGCCATGGGAAGGATGCGGAGTGCACTCGCCCGGGGGCTAAGCTGAACTGGACTAACAAATGCCAAGTGGTATTTGATCATCTCAAAGCCCTTTTCACCTCGGAGCCCGTGCTGGCTCACACAAACAATCAAACCCTTGAACAATACCTCCGGTGTTTCACTAATTTCCAACAGGATGATTGGGAGGGCTCCCTCCTCTGGCTGAATTTTGTTATAATAATGCCTGTCATTCATCCACCGGGGTTTCTCCTTTCATGTCGGTTTACGGTTATGAGGCATCTTTTCCCCTCAGCTGTTGTTTTAGGCAGATATAGGGGTATCCCCTATAGGGACAGAACCTGCAATTGTCTCTATAGTGAACCTGATTCAGTTGCTCATATCCTTCTACGTTGTCCTCAATATTCTACTATACGTAGCTATCTGATTAGTCCCCACTTACCTACCACAAGGAACTCGACTGACAAGGATCTTAAAATTTTATTGTCTGATAAGTCCCCGGCAATTACTTTGTCTGTTGCCGAATTCTTAGCCTATGTTTGGACGCTTAGGGTAGGGGCGTACAAGCCTTAACCCCCTTATATTTTTTAGAAATGCTATATTCTCAACTGAGTCTATTATTTCCGAGAAGTTTATAAAAACGATTCCTTGTTTGTGCAGCATGGTGCAAATTGTTATAATCTATTACTTGTTGCTATTTATTTTCTATTTGTTTCATTGTTCTCTTTGCTGCTGTGTTATGCCAATAAAGGTCTATGTATGTGTGTGTGGTTATGAGGCCCCACCTCTCCCATTCCTGTCTGACGATCCACTCCTGGGGTGGCATCACTTCCAGGGTGGTGCCACCATCTGAAAAATGCCTGGCCAGTGTTATGTAAGACTTCGGATGCTGCCAAACAAGCCTACAAGGCTCAGGCTGATAAGAAACGGTCTGACTGCTGGGACGTCCAACCGGGGGACTCTGTCTATGTGTCTACCAAAAACATTAAAGGACTACATCCCTGTCGGAAGTTGGGGTGGAAATATGTGGGGCCATTTAAGGTTGTATGTAAGATCAATGACATGGCTGTGAAACTGGAATTACCTAAAAACCTGAGACATTTGCATTGCGTTTTCCATTTCAGCCTTCTCTGCCGTGATCCCGGGCCAAATGTGTGGTGGCTACAACAACCCTGCCCCCCTCCCCTGCTCGTGCAAGGCAAACCGCATCATGAAGTTGCTGATATCTTGGAATCTAAGCTGAAGCGTAATAAGCTGTTTTATTTGATTGAGTGGAAGGACTTTAGACCACAACACAGAGAATGGGTGGCAGAGGAACATGTTTCCGCCCCCTGCCTTCTCAGACGCTTCCACCAACACTTTCCAGAGAAACCTGGGAGGGGTCGTTGGGAGGGGCAGGACGTAGCCCAGTCATGGATCTGGAGTGTGGAGGGGTTTTTCTTCTCCTCGTTCTCAGCTCTACCCTGTCCAGCCACTGTGTGTTATCTCGGCTTGGCCTTGGAGTCTCCAGCTGCAATTACTTGGCTGGGAACCCAACGGCTTTCTGCTGGCTTTGCCGCTTGCTTGCTTTGCTATGTGCACAAAGTATAACCATTGGCTTTTACTCATGGGGGGGGATGTTTGATTTCACTATAAGTCAGAGGCCCCTATACCAAAGGCTATTCCTGACACAAGCTGTATATGTGATTCATTAGTACTGGATCCATCAATAAACACTTATCTTCTTATGAAGCTCTATGTGGTATGACCTGACTAACGACCTTGACACATCTGTATGTTCCCAAAAGCCACTCTTATTGAAGTTCTGCCATACAGTGCTTAGAAACAAAGCCACTGTCCATTAAAACAGACAAGTGAGTCTGATAATTCAGATGACCAAGAAACTGTTTAAGACTATGTGTGACTTTGAACAAGCCATTAACTCTCAGTCTGAACATGCACATGCACATGAAGCTGCCTTATACTAACTCAGATTCTTGGTCCATCCAGATCAGTATTGTCTACTTACATCGGCAGCGGCTCTCTAGGGTTTCAAGTAGAGGCCTTTCACATGATCTATTGCCTGGTCCTTTTTAACTGGAGCTGCCAGGGATTGAAGCTGGGTCCTTCTGCATACATAGCAGAGGCTCTTCCTCTGAACCACAGCCCATCTCATCTTTCTTACAATGTTCTTCTGAGAACTAAATGGTGATAGCCCCATAATGTACCCTTACATTATTTTTTTAAAAGATTTTTTTATTTGACAATTTGTATTTAGTACAACCAACAAATACACAATCATGAAACATATTACCAAAAAACCCCATAATAAACAGCAAAGACAATTGGAATAGAAAGTAAATAAGCAATAAGCATTAGATCTTGCAACTTATAAATCTCCTTAATATGGCATTCCAGTTAAGTATTTCAATTTTGGGGGGACCACTCCTATCTGCATCAAATAGTTCAGTATCATTGGCCACACTTCTACAAAATTCTTGAGTGTGGGGTGCCTCAAGGGGCAGTGCTGTCCCCAATATTATTCAACATCTATATGCGCCCCCTCGCCCAGATTGCTTGGAGTTATGGGCTAGGGTACCATCAATATGTGGATTACACCCAGCTGTATCTAATGTTGGGCAGCCGGTCGGATTCTGACCCGGATGACCTTCATCGGGCACTGCAGGCTGTGGCTGGTTGGCTCAGGCTGAGTCGGCTGAAGCTAAACCCGGTAAAGACAGAGGTCCTGGGCTTAAGTCGGGTCGGTTCAGGGTTGGGGATCCCTCTCCCAGCCTTCGACGGGGTGCCTTTGGTGCCAGAGCCGAGGGTTAGAAGTTTGGGAGTGCTCCTGGACTCTGCCTTAACAATGGAGGCCCAGGTAGCAGCCACTGTCAAGTCAGCCTTTTACCATCTGCGGCTGGCACGGCAGTTGGCTCCCTACCTTGACCGCGATGACTTGGCCACAGTGATCCATGCGATGGTCACCTCAAGGTTGGACTACTGTAACGCTCTCTACATGGGGCTGCCTTTGTTGCAGATCCGGAAGCTGCAGAATGCAGCAGCCCGGCTGTTGATGGGCCTCTCTAGGCGAGCCCATGTCCAGCCTGCGGTGAAGGCGCTGCACTAGCTGCCAATAGCATACTGGATCTGCGTCAAAGTGCTGGTTCTTACCTATAAAGCCCTATATGGCCAGGGTCCTGCTTACCTAAGGGACCGCCTTTCCCCATATGTTCCCCCAAGGGCACTACGGTCGGGGGTGAAACATCTTCTGGTTATTCCAGCCCCTAGAGATGTCAAATATGCTGCGACTAGGGCCAGGGCTTTTTCGGTGGCAGCTCCTATCTGGTGGAATGAGCTCCCGGAGGAGATCAGGGCCCTGCGGGACCTTACGCAGTTCTGTAGGGCCTGCAAGACGGAGCTCTTCTGCCAGACTTTTGAGTAGGAGCCGCCACCATCACTGTACCATCACCGCGCTGCCAATTTTGGCATTGCGAGCTGGCCCTGGAACTGAAGAACAAACATAGCACAGACTGATCAAGCAGAGTTAGTAGAATTTTGAAAGATTGTATTGGGGAACCCACCTTGGATGTTGTTTTGCGAGCACCGATTTTAAATGTAAATGTAATCGATTGTTTTATCTGGTTTTTATTGTTATGTATGGCAATCGCCTCCTGTCAGCCGCCCTGAGCCCATGAGGAAGGGCGGGATATAAGTCAAGTAAATAAATAAGGAAGGAGGATTATTTTCAAACTGATTCATCTTATATGTGATTCTTTCCATTATGTACATATCCCATACCTTATGTTGCCATATATGAAGGGTAGGTGCATTTGGGTATTTCCAGTTAGCTACTATAGATGTTTTGGCAGCTATTAGAAGGTATGAGATCTGCTTTTTCTTAATATCTGGGACTGTACTATCCTTCTAATAATTAAGAAACAATATATCCAGTGTGACTGGGACAACGTCCCCTGTTAAGAGGACTATTTGGTTCAAAATTGTCTTTCAGAACTGCTCAGTTCTCTCACACTGGCACCAACAATGTGCATACAACCCCACCTTTCCATACCCCTTGCAGCAGAGAGGTGAATACATTGTAAAAACTCATGATAACTGCTGCGGTGTTTGATACCAATGGGACGAAATCTTAAAGGATTGTACTCTTACACTTATTATCTAGCAGGAAAAAGTATTTGAATTCCAGATTTGTGACCAAACATTCTCTGACAGCACCATCTCACAATCTGACGCCCACAGTTTCTGGTATGACATAGGGCTTTTATTATCCATTTTTATTAAAACCTGATACATTTTAGAAATCAGGCCCAGGGTACTAGTAGTATAATTCTGGAGTATATATTCAAACTTTGTTAAGGGGATAGACAAAATTTTGGCCACATCCTGTCTATCACAGAGGTTTTGCAATTGTAAATAGAGGAACTATGGTATTGGTGCCCCAATTTTGTCCTCCAGTTTCACTTCATCAAGAATACCCTGTCTCAAAGCAAGATCTACCAGCCTTGTAACATTGGCCTGTTTCCATGAATTAAAGAAAGTTATTCTCTAGTTCTAGCATAAATCAGTCCTGGTTCAGGAATGATGTGAAATGTGACACTGGTGGTAACAATTTTCTCCTCCTAGAATCCCAAATGTATAAAACAGCTAGTAGGAACTGATTGTTCTTGATCATTTCAATCCTGAATTTACTCTTATTCCTGATTGTTTCTGGTATAGATTTTTTTTTAAAGGTAGGTTACCAATGTGGCAAATAAACAAATTAATTAAAGCACCTGGAATGATTCCTGTAATGTGAGTATCATGAGCATCAAAAGTTTAACTACTTCCATTAAAAAAACCTCACAAGTATTTACTGTGCTACAATTACAGTTTACTTCCGTAAATACTGCATTATTATGCAGGGAACAAATGTAATTGTGTTGTCTGTTTTATATGTTATATGTGTTTTATTAACAGTAAAGCAGATACAAAAACATATGCAGATTAAATAACATTTGCTATTGATTACACAGGTTCAGACTTAAGTGTTGTTCTCCAATTTTGTTTGGCACTGGTTTAGTCATGAATAAAATTTATACATCAAAATATAATCCATAGAATCCTGAATAGAGTGTAGCACTTCTGAACTGTAGAGAGGGGCGTGTTTTGATATTCCTTTTGATATTAAGAAATTCCCAAGAATTGTTTAACATTTACATATTGGAAAGAATAGCTTTAGTCACCTCTTTGCATGGTTATTTTCTGTTTGAATGGAGGGATGTTAGTTCAGGCATAGCATATCTTCAGAAGAGTTGTTTCCCATGGTTTCCTAAGGCTGTGTGCACTGCAAAAGCTCTAAGGGATGATTCTGTGCCTTTTCTCCATCAACAGGCTCCTGTTCAAATTTCCTTAGAACCAGCAGACAAGAAAACCCCTGAGAGGTTTTTGCACCTCCAGAGTCTACCCCGGTACCTCAGGAATGGAGAAGGCAGAGGGCCAGAGCTGAAGGAGTGCAACACTTGGCCTTCCACACTCTATCCTCTCTCAAGAGGAAGAGGCAACTATATACATCTTTGCAGGATCAGGGAGCTAGTTCTGATTACAGGAGTGGTGGGAGTGGGACTCAGTTCCCCATATAATCTTACAGTTGGAATCTCAGCCTTTGCTAGCCCAACAGCTCCTTCTAACCAGCTGGTGCTTTACCCTGGTGAGCAGCTGAATGCAAAGCTCAAACCTCCTAGGGGCTGCTTGCCCCAAGTGGAATTCTCTGATCTCCAGCTTAAACTTTTGGCTTGACCCCTGGGTCTTGCCCTGCCTGTTTCTTGCCTTATCTGCTTGCCTGTGATCCTCAAACCGTACTGCCAGTTCCACATAACAGGATAGTAGTACAAATATTTTAATGAATAAATACTTCTAGCTTAATACTGACCATTAAGCATTGATTCAAACACTAAAACTACACTATATGGTTCTTTTTCAATTGCTTGTTTCAAAAGAATATAGGTGGGGTGGGGGAATATATGGATGTTCCCTGCCCCCTCAAAAAAGTCCATGATGTGACCAAGTAACACATCCTGCAAGTTTTTAATGTGCAGAGAGGAGTGTGGGGTTTTTTTTGACATTGTGATACATTCTTCTGCATTATCTTCCCCACCTGCATTCTAAAGTAGCGTAGTGCTGCACAACCAATATCATGTTATTCTGAATGACTGAATAGACTCTGATAGACAGCTTAAACAGAAAGGTTTTATGCTACTTCCAAAAGATACCCCAGCTCAGATGCTGGCACATCTCCAAGTCAGAGAGAGCATAACAGTTACAGAGGTACCATTGAGAATGCTGGTCTGCACCCTTCTTGTTTGGACCTAACACATAGATTGAATAGTCAAGAAGGTTTTCAGTTATTTTTAAAGATTTCATCAAGGACCAAGAGGAGAGAGTCTCTTTAATATGCCCAAATATAAGTATATGGAACGTGAACTAGGGCAAGAAATGGCATGTCCAGCAGCAGATCCAGCTGAGTGTCTGATTGATGCATGCATATAGACTATGATTCCAAGGCCCATCTAAAAAACCCCAACATGCTAATCAAAGAGCACCCTCACTTTTGTGTTACCACAGTGTCCACTTATCTGAAGAAGTGAGCAATGATTCACGAAAGCTCATACCCTGCCACAAATTATGTCAGTGCTACTGGACTCTTACTGTTTTCTACGGTGCCCATGGTTCATTCATTCTAGCCACATGCCAAGCATGTTTAAAACTTGGCTTACTATATTTCTCATGAATCTGTGATGTTTCAGAAATAATCAAAGACAAATGAATACAGACAAAACTAGATTTTTTAAAAAATTAACTGGGACTAGTAGCTAGCAAATGAAGGGCAGTGGAGATTAGTGTTAGACAAGGAATTTGCTGAGAAAGAACAAAAGGCTATGTTCAAGTGAGGCACCACCAGAAGCATACTAATTTGGAGTAAAGAGGGGGGGACCTCCAAAGTGAGATGCCCGGAGTGCCATTGAAGAGAACATCAACAGCATGCTAGTATAACTGGAATCATAAAACACTGTGATAAATAAAAAAGCCATCATCTTGTCTCAGAACATGTGGTGGGAGACGATGACTTCATCTGCGACAGATTTAAAAGGTAATAACACAGATCTCCTACTTTGAGCATGTACTGGGGAACAATATATGGTAATTTTTTTTAAAAAAAAACTTGATTCCTTCTTCCTTGTGCCTCTGAAGAGTGGTCTCTCTCTGATGGTACTTTACAGAATTGGTGATACTGATTTATAGCACTACTGTATTTCATTGTTGGGTGATGTGCAAGGAACTGAATGTGTGGTGCTCTCTAGATGAACTGCTGTTCTGCACATTGCTGCACATCAAAACCTTAAGAAGCCCAATGGCTGTATCATATTTATGTCCAATAGGCATAAATTACTTGCATTTACCTGCAATGATTACCACAGTATGGTTCTTGAATGCCCACATGGTGGGAGTAGGCAAAGCGTCAAACACAGAAGTGGCATAATCTCAGAACACACCAGGTTTCCATTTTCAGTAACACTGACTGGACAAAGTTTGATAAAGGAACAGAAGTGATGAAATTTGAGATAAGGTTAATTGGCAGCAGGCAGCTACAAGCAGAGAAATCAGAGCCAGGAAAGGCTCTGTACAAATAAGGCATTGTTTAGCCGAAGGAGAAAGCAATGCCTTGGCAGGCGGAGAAAGAGAGGCAGCAGTTTCATAAGGAATCTCCCTTATAAATAAAAGCCGAATGGTGGTGGCACTTCTCTAGAACATTCCACACGCTCTGGAATTGGTTGGCGCTCTAGGGTTGCCAAGTAAATTTTACCCACCGGCGGGGGAGCCTCGGCGCGCTCCAGGAGCCGTCCCTTGTTGTGCGCATGCCGCCAGCACATCACCGGAAGTGACACGTGACGTCAATCACGTTGAGGGTGTGGCCCCGATCACCGGAGGGAAAACCATAGTTTTCCCTCCGATGATCGGGGCCACGCCCCCAATGTGATCGATGTGATTGCATCACCTCTGGTGATGCACCCATGCTGCACTTTGGGGGGGCGGAGTTCCCCCCGGGGCCCAATTCCGTGGCGGTGGAAAACGGGCCTCCAAAGTGGGGGGTTTCCCACCCCCCACCCTCACTTGGCAGCCCTATGGCGCTCTGGTGTGTCACTCAGAATCTGTCCCTATCCACTGGCTGCATTGCTTGAGTCTTGCTTCCAACATTCTAAACATTTTGCTGTTCCTCTCCCCCCCATAGCCAGTCAGAACACAGAGGTTATTTGCATATGGAGCCTCATTGGCCTTTGCCTCGGAACACAGAGGTCGTTTGCATATGCGACTTGATTGGCTTTTGCCTCTAACATTCTAAACAGTTTGCTGTTCTGAGGTAAAATGTGTCCAATCTCCAGGTGAGGGCTGGAGATCACTCAGAATTACAACTGCTTTCCAGATGGCAGAGATCAGTTCCCCTGGAGAAAATGGTGGGCTCTGTATCCTTATATGCTGCTGAGGTGGCCCCCGGATGACAGCCAATGTGACATAGCAGGCAGGGCTTCAGAGCACGGGAGAGGCTGCAGGTGTGTGGGGGGTGGAAAGCTGAAGAGTGAGGGGGACATAAAAGTAGGTTGATGATTGGCTGGGAAGGAGATAGGGTTGCCAACTCCAGGTGGGAAATTCCTGGAGATGTGAGGGATGGAGCCTAGAGATGGTGAGGTTTCAGGAGGCGTGGAACCTCGGACAGGTACAAAGCCATAGACTCCACCCTCAAAACCAACTATTCCCTTCTGGGGAGCCATCATTGCCAATCTCCAGGTGAGGGCTGGAGATCACTCAAAATTACAACTGTTCTTTAGGTAGCAGAGATCAGTTCCTCTGGAGAAAATGGGGGACTCAGTGTCATTATACCTTGCTGAGGTCGCCACAGCAAATTGACACTGAGTGTCTAAGGCCAGGGCACCCACCCAGAGCCTCTTTCTAGAGGCCATTGTATTTATTTCCACAACATGTTTTTTTCCTAGTAGTACTATGTTATTTATTTAGGATATTTCTATGCTTCCTCTTCAAAGGTTTGCTTGAGCTGGCTTACAATTAAAATAATGTACCAATATAAAAACAAGCCATTAAAAACAAGCCTCTGGACATAAACATCGTAAAAACTATCCATAAAACAGAAGCACACCATTTACAAAGCAGGTAAGAGAGAATCTCTAATTACAAGCCCAGGTAAAAAGATTTGTTTTGGACTGGCACATGAAAGAAAGTAAAGTGTTACTAATACGTGGGGGAAAGTACCATCAACTTGCAGCCAACTTATGGCAACCCCATGGGGTTTTTAAGGCAAGAGATGTTCAGATGTGGTTTGCCATTTGTCTGCCTTTGTGTAACAACCCTAGACTCCCTTGGTGGTCTGACCAGGATTCACCTTGCTTTGCTTCTGAGATCTGACTAGATCAGACTACTCACAGCTATAATATGATGGTGGCTCCATATGTCAAACAAACAATTTTTAGGATTTTCCATATGTCAAACAAACAATTTTTAGGAAATGTCGCAGTTATCCTTTGACCAGTTAATTGTTGTTAATCTCTATATATCAACATTCAACTGGGCAACATTCAAGTGAGAAGCAACCACAGTATTGACGCGACTCCTGTGACTCGACTCCTGTGCTTCTTTATCTAGACACTACCAGAGTAGCATAGGGCCAAACTGCAGAAAAATTATGTTGCACCATATGAACAAAGCTTACAAGAATGTAGAGTAGTTTGTTCCTCTTTTCTCTCCTGGTTTGCCAGATGGATAAACATTTGTGTTGTATCCTAAGAATCTGACCATATCACCATATCAAAAAGAGTTGAAGTGGTAAATGGTAACTGTGAATCCAACGAGAGGCAGCGTGCTTGCACTAAGAAAGGTCTGTCTGTGAGGGCAGTTTCACCCTACGGCCTGATTCCTGTGTGAATCAGCTTTGATGGTCTCAATGCATTGGAAACCACTCCTTTGTTTTCCATCTTCTCTTTTCTCTTCTTTGCCCTCTATGGTAACCAGAGTGAAGGAGAACAAGACTCCTGCACTTCACAGGAAAGTGAGTTACTGCAGCTTCAGCTTGTTATGCAGGACTGAAGGAAGCTGCACCAACTGAAATGTGCTCAGGAGGGCCTGGCGAGATCTTGTCCATGGGGTCGCGAAGAGTCGGACTCGACTGTGCGACTGAACAACAACAACAACATATAACTCTTAAAACATTCAAGACCACTTTCTTCTTTTCCACCCCCCCTCCCCATCTCCTCCCCTCCATTTGCTTGCCTGTTTGCCTGTCATGTAGTACAAACAAACACAGGCAGGCTGTTCATCCATTCTCTAACAGCCTGCAGTGGACAGAGGTGACTGTAAGGAGAGGAAGCAGGTAGCGGAAGAGCTGGCTTGGCTCCCGGAGGTGGCTGCAGGAGAGCCCAGATGGCCAGTTCTCCTTAATTGCCACACTGGTTGAAAATGTGTAGTACAGCCATTAATTGTTATGGCACATTATTACTGGTAAATATGAATTAAGCCTTTGGATAAGAAAATTATGGGCCTAAAGTTATAGGCCTAAATCCTACCCTTTTTAAAAATATTAGCATACCCAACACACTCAAAATATAAGGGGCTGTGAATGATAGCCTACATGGTGCCTGTGCTGAGAATACTACATGTTAAATATTGGGGGGGGGAGGATTATACAGCAACAATAACAAATTTCATTCTGTTGAAGGATTGAAAGCTCACACCGCCAAAACTCTTGTTGATCTCTATGGTGCTATTGGACTGGAATCTAGCCATTTGATACTGGTTTTTTTTGCTGCCTAAGTCATAATCAACTTATGGTGACTCCAAAGGGTTTTTGAGACAAGAGAAGTTCAGAGGTGGCCTGCCTTTGTGTAGCAACCTCAGTCTTCCTTGGTGGCCTCCCATCCAAACACTAAACAGGGCTGACCCTGCTATCTGATGAGATGGGGCTAGCCTGGGTTATCCAGGTCAGGGCATTTAATACTTACGTGAATATAAAAGCAAGGCCTTCAGTTTTGACATAACTGGTAAAGTTAGATTTTTCTTTTAAATTATAGGGGAGGCAAGTTTTTAAAAGGATCAGTTATGCTTTATCAGTAATACAGAACAAGGATCTGCATTCAGAAATCAATGCTAATCATCAAAAGCCTGAAGAACAATCAAACTATCAAATCAAACTCATCCCCAAACTGAAAATGCCCCATAACTTAATTGAATTGATTATAGTGGTAAATATACAGAAATACATAGATCTGTTAGTCTGTTAGCCTAGAAGGTCAGAGGAAAGGAGCAGAGTGAGGAGAGACTGATATGGAATATCAGATGTGGAATTGATTGGAATTTTTATCAGTCAGCAGGGTTACACACAGATCTTGCTGTCAAAGGACTGCTCTGCTAGGTCCATCCATCCAAAACTGTTTATACAAATCACCTTCCCGTCTTACTAGCTTCAAGGCAGGCTTTGCCCCAAAGCTAGTAAGGCAGTATATAAAAGCAGCAGAGGATCCTGGTTTCCTGTTCTTGCTAAGCACAGAGGCCAATATTTTGGTTGCAGTTATTGGGGCATGATATACCGGCAAATGCCACAATCTTAGTCCCCTTCCCCTGATGACAGAAAGCTTCTGCACTAAAATCAGTAACACAACAGAGAAACGTACGGAACAGAGACAAATTTACCAGGACATGAGAGATGTGTAACCCTAGTTTCTCCCACCAGCCCCAGCTGAAGGAAGAAACTATGGGACCTGGGGTTGTTAATGAAGGGGAAGGGGTGACAAGAAAAAAGAAAATAGCAGTGCCTCCAGTCCAATGGCTTCCACTTCCTAACAGGAGGAATGGCCAGTAGTTAAATGCCCTCTCTTTTCTCTCAGTCCTCTCCTATGGCTCCCCCACAGGGACAAAATACCTTTCCCCTGCAAACTCCAATAGAGGGCCACACCCACAGAGTTACAGAAGGATCTGAGTTCTATGAATATGTTTAACAAGTGGGAGCCCCACAAGACTAGTAGATTCCATATCCACACACACCCCACACACTGCTGAGCCAGCAGGGCTCCAGCAGGCCCCACCATCCAACACTGAGCCCAGAAGCTGGCTTCTGGAGCAGCTGCCGGCATCTTCCTCTGTTGATCCTCATCTCCTGGTGTCTGCCACTGCGGTGCCAGGCCCACAGCAGATGCTGGCATTCACCTGCAGCTGTAGGGTTGCTAGATTCTTACCTGCTGCCAGCGGGGGGATTTGAGGGGTATTCCAGGGGTGGGCAGGGACGGCGTTGATGCAATGACATCACTTTCAGAAGTGACGTTATTGCGTTGGCGATGTTGGGGCGACGCTCTACTTTTTGGGCAAAACTGGCCACAAACCATAGAGTTTTGCCCCCAAAGTAGAGCATCGTTGATGCTATGATGTCACTTCCAGAAGTTATGTCATCATGTCAATGATGTTGCTGAGGGATGTCTTTTTGGGGATGGGGTTACCCCTGACAGCCAGCTGGCTGGTAGCGGGACTGAGCTTACAAAAGCAGGGGATCCCCCGCCCCCACCTGGGGTTGGCAAGCCTATGGGGCTGGGCCTGCAGTGGCTGCCAGCATCCTCCGCCACCAGGCCCACAGCAGCTGCCAGCATCAGCCACTGCCGGGCCCAGAGCAGCAACCATTGTCCTACTTCTCTGCAGTGCCTGGCTGTAGTGCTTTCTCTAAGTGCATTGTCTGTGCCTGGCTGTAGTGCTTTCTCTAAGTGCATTGTCTGTGCACAGACAACATAATTGTATTTTGGAAGGATTTACACCCCTGTATCTATTTTATTTTTGCTTTAACAATTTTCTGAAAACTTGGGGAGTCCCACAAATTTGCAGAAAAATCTCTTTAGCCTCCTTGTGGTCCCGATCCGTGGATTTACCTACCCGCAGATGAGGGCCACAGGTGGCTACTTGTATATGGATGTTCTTTAAAACATTCATACTGTGTGTGAGAGATGGACAGACAGATAGTGGGAACTGAGAAACTGAAATCTTTCTCTTGTGCCATTTTGGTTAAGATACATTACTTCTTCCCCATGCTGCTATTTGCCTTTGCAGGGGAAAAGACAACACCCCAGTCATGTACAAGGAAAGCAGTATTTGGAGGGTCTAGTTTTAAATAAAAATGGAACACACCAACAAGAGAAGCTAAATGCTGGGTCCTATGCCTTACAACATTGTACTGCATTTATTTTGACATTTTCCTCCAAGCCCACCTCACTTTGGGTCGAAAAATATTTCACTTTATCACCACAATGAGGTAAGGCATAGGTTGTGGCAGTGTTCTTTTGTTGATGCACTACAGTTTGTTTTAAAATGCACTCACCCCTGCCTCAGTAAAAGGGGGCAATTGGAGTACTATTTAGTGCTTCCATGGCCCCGTTCACACTAGCGGGAAAAGCCACGGCAGAAGTGCGGCATTTTAGAGGCACAGCAAATTGAAGCGTGGCATCGTGATCAGACAGATCCTCCGAGCCGCATTTGCTCCCTGCCACGATCACATGCCGAGGGGGAAGTGATGGGACGAAGGGCGAGGTGAGGCGCTGCACAGTTGTGCACATGTGCAGTGTGGCAGGGCCTCGCATACCATGGGATACGGGTGCATCGGCGATCACAGGGCCACACCTGCTGCACGTTTCCAAGTAGGTAATAGTGTTTTGCTGGTATCTTTTAAATCTGCGTTTTCAGCCGGAAGGGATAGGTTGGGGGTGGGTGCACGATGCTTGCCAGATGTTGGCATCTGATTGTGCCGTTTTAATCCACCCTCAACCCGTCCGTTTCGCAGGGCAAATCCTTCCATGTGACCGGGGCCCCTGTATCCTTGGAAGGGGGCTGACATACTTTCGTAAAAGGGTTACGACAACCATAATGGAGCAAAAAGTGTTGCAGCCTTTGTAGCAAGGTCTTCTATCTAAAACAGAGCAGTGAAAATTTTTGGAAGTGTCTATGATATCTCATTGTCCCTTGTCAGCATTCTTTGCCTCCTGGAGCAAGTTCAATTCCCATAAGCCATTTTGGCATTTTTGTTCCTTCTGGTTAATTTGATTTAGAAAGCCACATGTCCACACACACCCCTCCATACCTGGAGAAGCTTCCCAAACATGGAGAATATTTTCTGTGGGTGTCCTGGTTTTGCTTCTTTCATGATTGACACAAGCTGCCCATTTTGCTACAATATACAGTGTCATTCAGAGAATCATTGTGAAGTTTTATCCAGGCAGCCTTCTCCTCTATTTTAGGAACTGCTGTGGCATAGGGTGATCCAGCAGAAAGTAGGGCAGGCTCCTGTATCTTGAGTTGTTTAGAAGAAAGTCAAGAAAAGCTGCATGTGATGAAATTTTCTTTTGTAGAGATCTATCACCTGTACAAGGACTCTGTTCCTTTCAACTGTGTCATGAAAGTGGCTGCTCTCCCAAGTGCAGAAGTTATCTGATGGGCAAGTCATCACTAACTGTCAAATTGACAAACATCCCTTCTGGTGTTTGATCTGCAATAGCCACTTCACACTTTGATCTATGTCTGATAGTTCTTTCACACTTGCAAGTGTCGCCTGAGGTAGCAATTATCCAAGTCTCTCACTTAGCTATGGTTGAACAGGGTTGCCACATTTTGCCAGGAGTTGCATTGTGTGAACAGAGGCAGTGAAGTATTTCATTCCTCATGTAATTGTTTTTCTAAGCACCAGCAAGTGCGATATTTTTGATTTTAAGGAAGACTTCCCCCTTCTGATTAGAATTCTGATTTGTTCGGATTAAACAAATTCCTTTTTAATGAACTCTCCTACTTAATATAATAGGCAAATCTGGTTGACCAAGAACCAAATGTTTTAATATAAATCAAAACACTTAGCATTGTAGTTCAGGTCATTTGCAAGTTAACCAGTGCTCGGCTCATTTTCTCACAGATGGTCAGAGCTATGTTGCAGTAACCTCATTATAATTGCCCTTTTCAATATTAGGCTGATTGTTCTAAGTACAGCTCAACAGTAAGGTGTGGCAAGCAGATTGTTCAAGAGAAGTATTGTATGGAATACACAAAAAAGGAATGGTACAATTCTAAAAACACTTTCCTGGGAGTAAGCCTCATTAAATAAAATGGGTCTTAGTTTGGAGTAGACCTGATTGTAATTGCTCCCAAATATACTGTTAATTTAGGCTGAAGACTTAAAGTCACATTACTACATGAACCATCACCTTTTTTTTTTTTTTGCTTTTAGAGATGTCACTCAGGATACACTGTCAGTGCAAGAAAATACAGACGGCCATCATTTATGTATGTCTTGCTTTTCCTAAGTTAAGCACAATTTACATCAACATATAGGGTTCCCAAGTACTTACCACGATCCGGCGGGGGAAACATGCTCCCCGGCTGGACCATTCCTCCCTGTAACACAGCATGCCGTCGCCAGGAAATGACCATCGAGTTTTGAGCCCCATTGCCAGAGTGTCACCCAGCGTCACTTCCTGGCGACAGCATGGTGTGGTGAGTCTGTTGCCCCCTCAGGAATGTTCCTGCGAAGACGTCTGTGTCCCCCGCCGAATCACAGTAAGTACTTGGGAAGCCTGTCAACATATACAGCTTTAAAATCATGGAATCAAAGATGAATCAATTGGGGAGGGGCTGTGGCTCAGTGGTAGAGCATCTGCTTTGCATGCAGAAGATCCCAGGTTCAATCCCTAGCACCCCCAGTTAAAAGGTCGGGTAGTAGGTGATGTAAGAGATCCCTTGCTGAGACCCTGGAGAACTGCTGCTGGTCTAAGTAGAGTGACCCTTGATGGCCCAATGGTCTCATTCAGTATAAGACCACTTTGTGTGTTCAATGAAATTTGAGAATGAATTAAGAGAAAATCTAACAGCCAGGAAATTAGAATGAATTCATCAAATCCATGACCAGCTTTTGGAGACTGCTTAGGACTGGGTTGTAAATAGTGTTCATTTGGATTTTCGGAAGCTGGCAGCTCTGTGAATCTTCCTCCCTGGGTGCCAGCTTACGGAACAATGTGTGTTTTACAACTGTAAGCAGCTGCAGCAGGAAGATAAGCCAAAAAAGGAAGCAAAAAGAGGAGTATGACCAGAGGACCTGGCGATAAGCCAGACCAAGGGGGTAGATGGGGGGGGCACACAGAGACACATATAGGGGAAGAAGCACAAAGTCATGCAGGGAAGAAGTGGGGATTAAGAATCCACTGCAGTGTTGATATATGGAAGTATAATAAGTAGCAGAGGTTTTTTCCCATCACTGTATACATGGGAGGATATACTTGTTGAACTGATGCATTTCAGTCCAGCAAGAAGAAGGGGGGCAACCCAGCTGCCCTGGTACCAGTGAAGGGTGAATGTTATCTCTATAAATTCTAGGTTAGACTTCTTGGACTTCAATATATCCAGTGTTACTGTTGAAGTGACATTTATATTAGACGACAGAAAAACTGCTTTACATATCTGACTCCGTGAAAATCCAGTCAGATGCAAAATTCCAGGGAATGCATCCTGCTTTACTTACTAAAATAAAAATAAAAGACACAAACAAGCCAAATCCTTTTTGGCAGAAGCCACAGGTAATTTGTACTTCCTCTGCACCACACATCAGATGTAGCACAGCTCTCATCATTTGCATACATTATCTTTCCCCCTCCCCAATTAGAGCTTGCACATCTGTCCATGTGTTATTGAGTTTCATTCCTGATTATGGGACTTAAACAATCTTTGTCACCTTGGGGAATGACCTGTACTGGGAGATGGAGAGTGCAAATCTATTGATTTTTCTGAACCTCTCATACGCTTTCTGGGCTGAGACTGGGACTCATGACTTTATGCTCCCAGTCTGGGAGGTACATTATTGTGGCCTTTCTGGGTCCTACCAGTAGGGTTCGTTTCAGAAGGTGATGATGGGGGACTGCTGCTCAGCCTCTTGACCTTTAGCCTATAGAGTTCTGCAAAGTTCTACATCATCCCCTTGCTTTCTAACTACATCCAACCACTGGGTGAGGTCTTCTGGAGATTTGGACTGGGCAGCTAAACTGCAACACTCTCACCAGGGAGACTCACCTGTCCTCTTCTGTTGCAGTCTTCTTCCAGAGGGGGGAGACTCTTTTTTTGTGTGTTTCCTCTGGCATTCCTTCTGTGGTCCTTCTTTCCTGCCCTGTGTTAATGGTTGTTTTTATGTTTTGTATGTGTATTTTAGCATGGTCTTAATTGTTTAAATGGTTTTTAAGACACATTTTTATTATTTAAGTTTTTAATCTGTTGGTGGTACTGATGAGGACAGAAAGATGGTGTATAAATATTGTAACTGAATAAAAATTATAAACAAATATGCAAAAAAATTCTACTTGAGATGTTAACAGGATTGTCAACTCCATCTTGGGGAGTTCCTGGAGATCTGGGATTGGTGCCTGGGGAGGGCGGAGTTTGGGAAGGGGTGGGAGCTCAGTGGAGATGTGATGTCTTAAAAGTCTGACCTCTAAAGCTGTCATTTCTTCCAGGGGAATTGGTCTCTGTAGTCTGGAGATCAGTTGTAATTCCAAGGGAACTCCAGTCTGTACCTGGATGTTGGTAACCCTAGATTTTAAAGAAGAGGGAATAGGAAATGCAAGGGACTTGTGCTTCTTGTTTCTTCTACATTATATAATGTTTGAAGCCACTGTGTGTTTCTTCAAGGTCTGTCATACTATGGCCCCGGTCACACGGGGAGGAAACTGCGGGGGGGGAAGCGTGGCTGTTTGCCCCGGGGCAAACTAACACGCAGTAAAGCGATCAAACCTCCTGTGGAGGTTCTGTGGAGGTACCGTGGAGCTTCCGTGGTTACGGAGAGGCGTCGATCACAACACACGCCTGCGCGCAACGAAGAAGCGCGCGGCGCGGCGAACTGGTTTTCTTTTTTTGTGTACACTACGAATGCGCATGCTCGGTTGGGTGCGTGTGCGCAACCACGGAGACTTGGGGGAAAAAAACCCCTTCTTCGCAAGGGGACATGGGCGGGCGCCGGATGCCACCGGAAACGTGATCAGACGCCCGCCCTTGCCCCGCAGTTTCCGGAAACTAGTATCTCCGAGGTACTAGTTTTTTGCTGCGCGTTTTCGGGAGGAAGCCTCCGTTGTGCCATGGAAGCGCTACGCTCCCCAGATGTGCTGGCGAGATCGCGCCCGGAAACTCCGCCTGTCTTCTGTATCTCTTGCGTGGCTAATGCTGCGTGTGACCGCAGCCTATATTTCACTTTTCAGTCTTTGTTTGATCATTTAAAGTAAGAATATTGTACAGATCCTTCCTGCTCCTACTTAAGTAGGTAACTCAAGTTGAACTGAACTCTCAGGGCATAAACCTCTTGCACTAAGCCTTACCATCCCTCCTCCCTGGCCTGTTATGGGACTTTTAGGTTGAATACAACATTTGTATCATCTCCCACACCCCATTTCAGCTTTTCCTCTCTCCAATTGAGGCTGATATTCAGAGTACAAGTAATTTGCATAGTAGGATCTGTTTTCACAGTGGAAAATGTGTCTCAGATAACCATGCTGGAGCTTCATTTTGGGAGAGGTGTCTGAAGAACTGAGCCAAATAAAAAATTAATAATAGATGAAGTTCTAGGAGTGATGGACCAATTAAGAACAACTTAACTCTTTGGATATGGATAGCATACACCAGAGGATTCTTAAATGTGAAACTGTTAAACTTCTAACCGCTATATGTAAGTTGTAGCTGAAATCAGCCTTCATCTCAGTAGTACTGCTTTTTAAAAGGGGGAAGAAAAGATGCAAGAAGTTACAGCCGCCAGTCGAACATCAGTTCTGGGTAAATTAGCAGAAACTGTTATTAAAGATAGGATTATTTATCCCCCAAGGACACCTGACAGATCCCATTAGTACAGACAGAGGGGTCAAACAGGGTTGTCTTCTGGCCCCCCTTCTTTTTAACTTTTATATTAATGATCTGGTGGTTTACATTAACAAGCCGGAGTGTCATCCTCCAAAACCTGGTAACAAACATGTTGGTGTTCTTCTATATGCTGATGATGCAGTTCTTCTGTCAAGAACTCCTATAGGCCTTAGAAGAGCACTTAAATTATTTTCTGAATATTGCCATGACAATAGTTTAGAAATAAATTACGCTAAAACCCAGGTAATGGTTTTTGCTAATAGGTCACCAAAATATTATCACTGGACTGTAAATTCCTCCTCTATAGAACAGGTTTCTAGTTTTAACTATCTGGGGGTTCTGTTCCAGGAAAATGGCTCAAGTTCTAGCAATATAAGCATGGCAACATTAAAGGCCAGCAGGAGTGCTAGGGCTATCCAGAAATTTTATTGGCATAAAGGGGGTAAATGCATAATAGTGTCAGGACCTACAGTCAAACAACAGAGCACACGCTTCTTTGAAGGTTATACTTTATTGCTATCACTATGGTAGCATAGACACAGTCACTGTTAGGAATAACTGCACCATAGAAAGCTGAGAGAGATATATGGTATTCAAATGCATCCCCACACACACTCATGGGCCAATTGGCCTGACTCCCGCAGGCGGGAAGGAGGACCAGGGCAGTTAGAGCCAAGGCTGGGAAACGAAACTAGTCACAGTTAATTGATGGGAAGACACTACACAGGACAGCTACAAGGTCAGTGATAATGAGGGGGAGAAGCGAAAAGAAAGGAATGCGGCAGCAACTGGCACACAGGTCATGAAAGCGAACCCGGGCCCATAAACAATATGGCAGCATTGCTGACAAATAGCAGCCCTCCATTTGTTCAAAGCGAAATCTCTTAGCCAACTCCTTTTTGGTGCCCCCTTTAATGTCACTTCAAATTTTAAAAAACTGGAGGCCGTTCAATCTAAGTTTCTAAGAACAGTCCTCCAAGTTCCCCCTGGTACTTCAAATGCCTTGATCAGAATAGAAACAGGCATGATCCCGGTGGAGGCAAGGCTTTGGATGCTGGCCATTCAAAACTGGTTGAAACTTTCTTTTTTTCCTAGAGGGTTGGCAAGTTTAATTTTCCAGGATACCTTTGTCCCACCTTGGCTAAGGGTCATCAGAAAAAAACTTTCTCAACTTGGCCTCTCAAAACAATTTCTTAGCTCTCTCACATATGACAAAGCGAGAGAGTTAGTGAGACAGAGAATCCGGGACATAGCTAGACAGGAGGATCTTAATAACTCATGCAAATGGCAAGCCCTTTTAGAACCATTGTATAAGGTAGTGCCTATGCCCTATCTTTTTTATCTAGAAAATCATGAGTTAAGGAGAACATTTACCTTCATGAGGTGGGATGCCCTCCCTTCAGCAGTTACAGAGGGGAGGTTTAATTAAAAAAAAACCCTTGCTGATCATATATGTCGCTGCTGTAATCACGGAATTGAAACCTTAATGCATGTTATATATGACTGCAGGGCATATAGTCACTTTTGTGATGTTCTCCCACTCTCTGCAACTACTATATCCTCAACTAGTCAAAAGATGCAATTGCTGAAGAACCTTTTAGAAATAGGTGCCCCAAGGTTACAGCTAAACTTGCCAAATTTGGCTGGTTAGCTGTAAGGACTAGAACGCTCCTAGTGAAAGACGAATAGATGTAATTTGTCACAGGACTTAACAGGTTTTACATGCATGCTCTATTTTATATATTTAATTTATGCTTGTGGTTGTATAAATTTAGTTTGTGTTAGTTTGTTGTATTAGAGTGTTGGGTTTTTGCTGTGAAACAGATGCATTATGAACCCCTTTCTCTAAGAGAGTTGTGTGTATTTTTTAATGTGAACATTTCAGCATTCATTGTAACCAGGATATGGGATCTGGCTGTAGTCTGTCTTTAAAAAAAAAGGTAGAATTATTTAGCATGGAGTGGAACAAGATCTGATGAAGGAAAATCAGAGTCGCTTCTGTAAAGGAAGGTTCTGCACCAACTTTTAAGTGCTTTGAAAGGGTTAACAGGCATGGAGATAACAATGATTTTTGGACTTCCAAAAAAAGTTGATAACACCCATCACCAAAGTTGCCTGAGTAAACCAATATGTCACAGGTCCTCTTTGAGATTCAAAATTGGTTCAGTAACGGGAAGCAGAGAGTACGTGAACAGTTCTCACAATGGAAGGACGGAAGCAGTAGAATCCCACAAGGATCTGTATTGGGACCGGTGCTATGTAATTTGTTCATAAATGATCTGGAAGTGGGGTTGATCTATGTAGTGGCCGAGTTTCCAAATGATACTAAATTATCCAGGTTGGTATAAAGCAGGTAGTGAACAGCTACAAGAGAATCTCTCCAGCTGGATAACAATGCTTCAGCTTGGTTAGTATTAGGAGCCATGCAGGGCATACATATTACTCCCAACCTGCAGATACTGCATTGGCTGCCCATCAGTTACTGGGTTCAATTCAAGGTACAAATCCATCATGGTCTTGCACTCACATATCTTCTGGATCACCTTCCCTCTTATGCTCCCTGATGACATATTTGCTCATCAGATTAAGTCCTTCTGAGGGCACCATCTTTCACATGGGCAAGATCAACAACTGTCCATACATGTGTATTCTCTGTTGTGCCCCCCCCCTCTGGTGCAAAGCCTACCTGAGAAGATCAGGAAGGGTCTCAAGCTTCTGTCATTCACAAAGTATATGAAATGGAATTGTCCAGGAGGGCATTTTTATAAAGCTAATAGGGCTATATTATAACACAGTGGTTCAGGAAGTTACTTTTATAAAGGGAACAGGATTGTGGACTATATCACTGTGTATTGTGTTATCTGTTGTATGTATTATTCTGTTCTCACTGCCTTGTTTCCCATTTCCAAGATATCATTTTCTGCATTGTGTAACATATGCTATGTTTTGTTTCAAATTCAATTAATCCTAGTTCTATTACATTGTTTATTAGGTGACTCATCCTATTGATTGCATTGATGTACACTGTGCAATCTGCCTTGAGTGAAAAGGTGGACTATAAATATAGTCGATAAATAAACAAATGTGGCAAATATTCAGTGTAAGCACAAGTGACACACATAAGAGCTTTAAAAAAAAAGCTAACTTTAAATATATGCTGAAGTGGTCTGAATTTGGAAGAATGAGAAGGAAAAAAGATCTTGAGCCATAGTGGATATGTCTATGAACATGTCAGTTTGGAGTGTGGTGGCAGTGAAAAAGGCAAACTCCACACTGGAGATAGTCAGGAAAGGGACTGAAAATAAATGGCCAATATTGTAATGTGTTACGATATGAACCTATGTTTGTATTTCTGTATAGTGGTGATGCTGTTTGTGTGTGTCTCTAGCATGAATACCTATGCATTGTGTATTCAGGGATTGCTGTTTGGTTGTGTTGCTTTGTTCTGCATCTCATGCTTGCCTAGAAATAGGCTGGCCTAGGGCTGCTGCTGCACATACGGACCATGTGCGTCCCTGGAATGTATCCCATGACTCTTTGGGATGGAGAAGACACCGCGCCATTGCACCCACTTGGAGAGCTATGGAAAATCCCCAGCGAACCCCGGCATTCTTGGAATGGAAAGAGCAAGTGACCCTACTCCCTTAATCTGGTTTGGAGATCTAAAGACAATAGCGTTTATGGCTTTGGAGCAGGAACCAGATCTGCAAATCAAGAGGTGTCCATGGGAACGGAAGATTCACACCTTGCCAAAAGGCACCTTTGATGTAGAAGTAGGATCTGCATATTGCCACCACCCCCTAGGAGAGCGCCATCCCCTCGTCATCCCCTCGTCACCCCCTCTTCATCCAGTAGTGATAGTTTAGAGGACGGGTTTGATAGTTTATGGCTGGATAGCACATGCCCCAAAAAGAGTTTATTTAAGGAGAAACTCTCCTTTGTCTCTCTGGTTAACCCACCCTCCCCATAGCAGTGCACTAAGGTGCTACAAGTGACTCTACTACCTAAGTTCTCCGGAGTCGCGACCCAGAGAGCTCACACGTGGTTTGGCTGGTCCTACCTGTGTGCCTTGGAGTTCACAAGCTGCTGCATTTCGGCTGCCCAGCGTTCCAAGGAGGAGAGTTCTTCCTCAGCTGGACCTCAGATGAGTATAGCCGTGCCCCATTGTGTCATCCCCATTTTGATGCTTTTGTTATTTTCTATGCTGTAATTGTTCTAATGTACTATTGTAACTAAGGAGCTTGTATGAATTTGTATGATTCCGATTTTGTATGCCTGATGAAAACTTACGCACAGCCACAAACCCCCTTTCCCCTTGGTAGATAACTCGGGATTGGGTCTCCAGGAATTTCCTGGAGGAGTTGGCATAACAAATGACCTAATCCAGGCCTGTGGTATAGTCTCATTTGGAATGCTACAGGCAGTTCTAGTTGCTGTTATTTAAAAAAGAAAACTTGCTGAACTGGAAAAAATTACAGAAAAGGGAAACCAAGATGATTAAGGGGCTGGAGCATCTTTTTTTATGAGAAAAGACCAGGGTGTTTTCCAGGCTGCCTTAAAGTTCTATTTTCATTCCCTGATGTAACTGTTTTTTTCTTGGGTCTAGATAACTTCGTAAACATCCCTGTGCTGAACCAGTTCTTTCCCATTTCCCCCCATTCATTTTAAAACTGGTTAATCCCATACTTTTTATTTTCATTGTGAAATGAATCCATAAGAAACCACTTCATTGGAATATGAACATTTTCCCCTGCCTTGAGGATTGCTGCCTAAACCTGACCTAAACCTGCCCTTTCACCCATAGGGATGAATAGAGAAAGAGAAAAGACATAACAGGTCATTGGGGTGTGGGTGTGTTAGGGAGCTGCTTTAAGTGCAATTGTCTCTATGAGTCTGCTGTTGTGCTTCAGTACATGCACAAAACAAAACCAACAAAAAGCGGGAAAACAATCCTCAAATGTGAAATCTGAAGGGACAGAAGACTGGTGGGGAAAGACTGAAGGAAAAAAATGTCAGTGTGAACTGATCACACCGATAGTGCAGTCATTGGAACCACCATGACACTGATGAAAACATAAAAGGTGGCTGCAGTCTGGAAGATGCCCAAGAATCCAGGAATCTTCCATTGAGAAAAAAAGGTAACTTAAGGGTGGCCACAACAGAGGCTTATTGAACTATGCATAAGATACAAATTTTGATAAAAAGAACTTTTTCTCCATCTCTCATAGCACTAAAACTCAGGCACATTCACTTAAAATCATGGGCAAGACAGAAAGACAGGAGGAAATACTTCTTCACTCAAAGAATGATTAAAAATGTGGAATTCAGTGCCAGCAAATTCAGTGATGGCTAACAGCATAGAGGACTATAGGAGGGGATTAAGCCAATTGAGGAAAGATAGCCATGATAATAAAATGCCTCCATGTCTAGAGGCATTAAACCTCTACAAGGCAACATCAGGCTAGCTATATCAAATAGCAATTAAATGGCTGCCATAGAATCTGTTAGCTGCTTCAAAGATTATTGCTATTGGAAGAAACATACTTCTCCATCAATACTGGAATAGCTTATTAAGATGTTGGAACAAAATGAAGTGGATATTTACCATAACAGGTAAAGTAATTAACAGGTAAAGTACAATTAAAAATGGTATATAAAATAACAACAACAATGTGGATAAATGGAGTCCTTTTTATCTAGTTTTGGAATTCTGGACTTTTTTTGCATTGTCTTTTAATTAAAATATAAAGAAGTAGTAAGTCCACCTCACCTGTATTCCAGGGTCTTAAATGTTAAGAATGCATAGCAGCAAAGCCTAAGACATATAGTTGATTTCTCAGACTATTTCTATTAACCTTCTGTGGAAGAGCTCGCTACCTGGTCAAGCTCCAGGCTCCTCAAATACCGACTCATTAAACCTTCCCTCATGGGCTAGAGAGCACTGACATTCAAGAAAGCTTTTTGCCTCTCACTTTCTGAACTCTGGTTAATTCCCTATGAACTACTCCCTGATTGGACCAGAAGAGACAGTAAAAAAGCCTAATGAGCCATCTCTGACTGATCACCTGACTTGGGCATTCTGGTTGCCTGGAAATCTGCCAGCAACTTTTCCCTTAATTGCTCCCAGCTTGCAGTAGTTAGCCATGAGTGAATTGACCTGACTGCTGCCTTAGAAGGGCAGAACCAGAACCCCCACCTTGTAGGCATGAAGGGTACATCTATTTCTATTACAAATGAATTACAAAGGGAAATGGAAAGAATATTGGACAAACTGCATTGGTAATTAAACTGATGCTGGAGCATGAAGCACATTGGAATGAGTAGATAGTGAACACACTGCAAAGGGCGGGGGGAAGCAATGTGGGGGAATTGTAGCTGCAATGTGGTATTTAAAAATAGTGCTTGGAACATATGGAATAGTGTAGCTATGGACTAAGAATTTATGAGATTTTATTTTTTATGGCTCTATCCTATGCTTTTTTTTAGGAGTGAGAATCTTCCCCATTCAGTAGAGAACAAAAGGTACAACAAGTAGTGTTTGTAAGCTTACAGAGAGGTTTTACAATCTCATGACCTGGCATGTCAAGTCCTTGTAATAACAATAGTTTTCAACCTAGGCTCCTAAGGCAATATTAAGGGGCCCACTGAGCTACAAGCACAGTCCTGTGACATCAGAGCCATGTGATGAGAACAGGAGGACCAAGTTATGATTTCACTGGTAAGCAGGGCTTTTTTGTAGAAAAAGCCCAGCAGGAACTCATTAGCATATTAGGCCACACTCCTATGTTTCCAGAAGTGTGGTCATCCAGCCACACCCACCTTTTGCTTCTTATTCTGTTTACTTTGTTTATTGTCAAAACCCAGGGCTTTTTTTGTAGCAGGAACTCCTTTGCATGTTAGGCCACACACCCCTAATGTAGCCAATCCTAATGAGTTTCTGCTGTTGGGTGTGGCCTATTATGCTAATTAGTTCCTGCTGGCCGTGGCCAACTCGGGAGCCAGCCTGTCCGTTCCTGTGCGTTCCTGCCCAAAAATAGCCCTGCTAGTAAGGACAGGGAGCACATGTGGAGCACTGGTAGATTTAGGGAGAAATCCTAAACAGGCCTGCTTAGAAACAAATTTTACATTATTCAATTAGGTTTAAACATCAGTGTGCAGATCAGCCTGACTTCCCAGGCCAACAGAGCTGGTATTCACCAGAAGGTCATAAACACAGTTTAATAAGTCCGGTTTCTTTCTCTGTATGGAGCTGCAATAACAACTTCCTTTTTCTTTGTTGTTGCACACAGTAAATCCTGGATTGGACTAGGGCAGTCTAAAACACTAGCCTGGATTAAAAGAAGAGGGTTGTCACAAACACCACGCCGATGTGTTGTAGTGACTGTGTTGCTGAAATGTCTGTTATTTTAGAGCTTGGCTTTTAACAGAGACAGAGCATATGCTTGATGAATAATAATTTGAATGGTTCCGAGGTTATTGTGTTCCCAACTAGAGTGTCTGGTTTGGGCTGGGTGGCTGCAGGGCAGAGTGAAGGGCATGCAGCAACACTAATGGATAGAGTCGTCCAGGGGTCATTTCATAGAAAAAGAGGTGCAGGCACTCATTAGCATAACTCGTTAGCATATGCCACACCCCTGACATCACTGGAAGTGTGTCAGAAGGCAGCACCCAGCACTCAGGCTCCACTGGACTGTTTTGGATTGCTAGCTATTGGGGGGGGAACATGCAGATCTGTCATTGCAGAGGAGGGAGAGCTTGTACCTGAATAAAACTTGGCCTTAAAGGTGCCACTGGACTGTTTTGAATTGCTAGCTGGGGGGAGGGGACACACAGATCTGTGCAGAAAGGAAAGAAAGAGAGAGAGAAAGAGAAGGAAAGAAGGAGGAAAAGAAAGAGGAAGAGAAGGAAATAAGGAGGGAAAGGGAAAGAAGGAGGGCTGCTTCTTGCTCTTCGTGGCTGAGGGCTGCTGGGAGCAGGGGGCAGGGCTTGTTTCATGTGCCCGCCCCCTGGGCTCTTTACTGCCGGAGCTCTGCTCCTGTGTGCTCCTGCAGGAAATGACCCCTGGAGTCGTCACCACCACTACCAAGAGTGGTCGGGCTTGGCTGGAAGCAAGCTGGATACTATTAGATAATTGACAGCTTGTTCCCATTGAGATCCTAAATAATATAGCAGGTTGAGCTAGGTCTAAGGTTGCCAGGTCTGGGTTGGAAAATACGTGGAGGCTTTGGGGGTGGCTCCAGGAGAGGGCGGGGTTTGGGGAAGGAGGGGCCTCAACATGGTACAATGCCATAGAGTCCGTGCTCAAAAGTCCTCTGTATAATACAGCTTAAAGTGGCTTTACACAGTCCTTCTTTGACATAGATGTAAATTATTCCAAATATCTGATCAACTGTTGTGGCTCCGATGGGCCAGCTCCACACCTGTGTTTGGTCCTTTATCAAGGTACCATGGTAGTAAAAAAAGTTTTTCTCTCTGCTTGTCTCTCTGCTTGTCTCTCTGCTTGTCTCTGTTTTGAGGAATGTTTTACACTGCAGACCTTTAAATCTATGTTTACATTCAGTTTAATACAGCAATAGTAACTTCCAGAGTTACACCCTTCTAAATCTATTCATGTCAATGACCCCAGTGCAATGTTTTATGTAAGGGAAAGCTACCTGTGTTGTTGGAGTCTCATGACTGGAGATACAGGTATATAATTTGACCCTCAAGAATAGCTGAGAGTTACAGTGCCAGGACAGGGAGGTTAACCCACCACCACCATTTTTCCATTCAGAAACACCCCCCTGAGCTGCTTGGAGAGATAAAAGACAGATAACTGGATTATGTACTTCTCTTTCATTGTTGTTTCTATTGAGGCTTAAAACAGCCCACAGGAGGCCATATTTGAACAAGGAAATGGTGTTTGGAATGGGAATTAACTTCTTAGCATTTCAGTCTTATCTACACTAGGCACTCTTGCAGTTGTTTTCCAGGACCAAATTCCTGATTAGAGTTCCTATCATAGATCTTCAATTTAATGTTTACTTTGGTCCTTATTATCAACCCCTCCCAAAGCAGTCGTTCACTTCTCGTATAGCTCTGTCAATTTCTTCTCCTGAGAGGAAAAAATTGATCTCTCTCCCATGGCATAAAAATCTAATTAATAATGTTATCAGTTGGAAATTTCTATCAACTGATAAAGCTATAAGCTTTGGAGAAATAGGTTTGGATACTGCTAAGAACTAAGATGGCATCTCTGCTGTACACAGACAAGAAAATCAACAGAAGATTCTTGGTTGTATTTAATCTTGCCCGCACTAGCATATGTAGCAAAGATTTTCCATTTGTAGTCTGTTTGATTTAACTTGGTGGCAGAATTATGTGAAATTAACAATCCGTTACACTGAGAAGTTCACTGAAGGCTATTTGGATGATACAAAGCTACAAGATGCAGAATATGCAAGGTATAAAATAAATATGAAGTAATTATTTTATTATCTTTAGGTAATCAGAAATATTCAGAGCTCAGTGTTTGGACAAAAACTCTGGAAGCAGTAAGCTCTTAGAAAAACAGAAGAATGGCTAAAAAGAATCTCGAGATTGGGGTTTAAATGTTTGCACTAGGACAGAAGGATGGTTTGGTATAAACAGATGGTACTCTATCCATCTTATTGTGGGTTTTGGGTCTAATTCCATTAGACACTTAATAATTAAAATCACATTTTTATTTGTGAATTTTGGTAGGCCTAATGACGTACTAGGATGTACATCAGACATGCACAGTTTTCTTATGGATTACTAACTGAATGTAGACCAGGAAGTACTGGGCATGAATACATAGTTTTCACAAGTAAGCAAGCAGTAGGGTTTCCTAAGGAGGTATACTGGGACCAGTGTTACTTAACATTCACAAAGACAAGAATTCAGAGATGAGTAGTAAGGTCACTAAATATGTGGATTAGAATGGTGAATACCCAATTAGATACTAAAGAACGGCAAAAATCTCAAGTTCTTTGTGTGTGTGGCGGGGGATGTGCACATTTGTAGCAGTAAAATATGATCTAGTCTCCCATGTTGCTGAGTTGAGGCAATGAAGAAGCTACAGTGAAACATATGTAATATTTTGAGTACATACATGGCCTAGAAGGAAGAGCATAATCGATACTTCATACCTTCTTTCTACTTCCTGAAAAGCCCCAAAGAGAGAATTATTCTGTTTTTATCTAGCGTTGCCAGGTCCACCATGGCCACCAGCAGGGGATGAGGGGGTAGTGTTGCGAGATCTGGGAATGGAGCTTGGAGAGGACAGGGACCTCAGTGGGCTATAATGCCATAGACCCCATCCTCCAGAGCATCCATTTTCTCCAGGGGAACTGATTTCTATAGTCTGGAGATAAGCTGTAGTTCCAGGGGATCCCCAGGTCCCACCTGGAAGCTGGCAACCCTAGTATCTATTCAAAAACAGGAAAAACAGTTTCCTAACAATTTGTCAAAATTACTTGTATCCAGTGACGACTGGCTGTTTCAAGCTTCCTCAGGCTACCCAGAGCCTGCAACTATGTATAGTGCTCAAGAGACCCCATTATCCTGAAGTCATTTTTCTATGCATGGAACTAAAATCTCCTTCAGGGATCTTACATAAGTCCTTTTGCACTTTGGATGAGTAATAAAATTAGGGTTGGAATGTCAGTGAGCCAGTCAGGCTTTTGACAAAGTTTAACAGTGAGAGAATAGTCATATGACTACTACTAGTGTATGCTGTTATGAAAGACTCACCAGAAAAAGGACATCACAGGTATAATGATATATTGCTACAAATGTTTCACAGTTGGCCCAGGAGGTCATCCGACTCATGCACTTTTGGGGAACCCAAAAACTTGAATGTGTTAATCAGCTTCTGTAGCAAAGCTGGGAACCTATCCAAACTCTTTATAAGGACATTTCTCCCACTCAAGGTTGGCTACTAAGGGCAAGACTTCCAACAAATCCTGCCTGGCTTGTTCACTGCTATTAATTCTGAAGGTTCACATTCCCATATATTCTCATGCCCAGAGAATGACCTGACAGTGCTTGGAGACAAATATGCAGCTTTTAAAAAAGCAATACTATAAATTAGTTGTTGTAGATTTTCCAGGCTGTATGGCCATGGTCTTGGCATTGTAGTCACTCTCTATGCTATAAATATTTTTCTCCTGTTCTTATCTAATGGTGGTTATACAGAGCTACAAGCCCAAAGTCTTAATTCCTATTTTTCCTTCTGCAAAAGCGACCTACAGAATACATAGAAATGAAGCTGCTTTTTATCATCATCACAGAAGTCTTTCCCTGCCTACCAGAGCCAGTTTTGAATTTCCTTCTCATTTTGAAAACACCACCACCACCCTTTTCTCTCTTCTTTGTCTTAATTATTTTAAAGGAAAAATAAGTGTTTGACATCAAGCAATCCCAGCAGCAAGGGGATTGGGGATATTTATGATTAATTTAGTGCATTTTTATGGCTGGGTGGCTGCAGCACAGCCAGTTGAAACTTAATCCAGCCCTGGATTGGGCTGAGTGGGTTTAATCCTGTACAGATGCATAAGGCAAATACATGTTCCTGAATGGATGTTTTCAGGAGGGAAGGACGTGGAGCTTAGGCAAATAGTGGTAACAAGGGAGGTCTCCCAGTTTGTCCAGGAAAGTATGATGAAACTTCCGCAACAGCCTAGGGGCCCTAATATCTCCTACTAATATCTCCTACTCCCACCCATTTGAGGTGCTGGGGTCCGAAATCTGACCATTCAACCAAATACATTAATTTCCCATGTTTGATCTTAGAGTCCAGAATTTTTGAAATCTCATAACGTTCCTCACCCTCAACCAAGATCGGAGGGGGTACAAGTTTCGATGGACGCCAAGGACTGGAACCGGAATCCTTTTTCAGGAGGCTGAAATGAAACACAGAATGCAATTTCCTCAAATTTTTAGGCAGATCCAATTCCACAGCAACATCATTGATCACCCTTTTCACCGGAAACGGACCAATATACTTCCAGCCCAGTTTGTGACTAGGCGTAGCAGCTGGATGTTTTTAGTAGACACATAAACTGAGTCTCCAGGCTGTACAGCCCAACCCTCCATCCGTCTCTTATCAGCCTGACATTTGTATGCCTCCTTGGCCGCATTCAAAGTCTTACACAGTAAGGGCCATGAGTCCCGCAATTGTTTACACCATAGCGCCACATCCCCCGGCCCCAAGTCACTGTTCCCTTCCAGAAACAGGATGGGTGGGCTACCATAACCATACAAAGCTTTAAAAGGAGACATTCCAATAGAGGAGTGACACATGTTGTTATAACAAAATTCGGCCGGGGCAAGAGGTCGACCCAGTTGTCTTGTTGATAGTTTGTAAAACAACGGATATACTGCTCCAAGGTCTGATTGACCCGCTCCGTTTGGGTGATAAGCACTACTCAGGCCCCTCTCCACCCCCATCAGTTTTATTCACTCCCCCCAGAATCGAGACACAAACTGAGTCCCCCTGTCAGAGACCACCTTGGTGGGGAGCATGTGTAAACGTACCACATCTCGGAGAAATGCTTTTGCTAGTGTCTTAGCCATTGGCAGGGAGGCAAAGGGGATGAAATGTGCTTGCTTGGAAAACAAATCCACTACCACCCATATTACAGCCATTGATTTACTCTGGGGGAGATCAGTAAAATCCATGGAGATAACCTCCTAAGGTCGGCTCGGCATAGGTAGTAGGCTACAGACCTGTGTGGGGTCTGCAGTGAGATTGGGTTGTTAACATAAGAACTGCTGCATTCTGATTGTTTGTTTTTAGAACATCTTGGCTGATGAAGAGGTCTTTGGGATCTTTTTATATTTGCTATAAGAGAGCAGTAAACCATTTTTTATAATCAGGAAAATCTAACAAAAGATGAAAGAAGGCCCTGATCTGGATAGCCCAGGCAAGCCCAATCTTGGCAGATTGCAGAAGCTAAGCAGGGCCGACCCTGGCAAGTACTTGGATGGGAGACCTCTAAGGAATACCAGGACCGTGACGCAAAGGCAGGCAGCAAGCCACCTCTCTGCATGTCCTTGCCTCCCAGCTCCACTAGGGGTCACCAGACGTCAGCCATGACTTCCAGGCACGCACACACACAAATGCTCACAAACAAGGGGGGGAAAGTTGAAAGTAGCCATGTTGTTCCACAGAAAAAAACCTCCCCTCATGGAAAGCCACATGAGACCCTTCGTTAAAACCAACCAATATTCTACAATGCCAGCGTACTAGCTTTAAAGTTCTCTAGGATTTTTCATCAAGCTGGATGTTCAAAAACAAAAATATAGGCATAGTTCTTATATTAACAGCAAAGGAGATTAAGAATTTAGCCACTGAAAAGGGGAACGATCCCACTGTAGGAAAAAGAATCTGCAAAGACTTATCATGTAACACTAATTTAGTTTGGCTTACACAGACACTTTACTTCATGCACCAACTGAAATTAATCTCCATTGTCTACTACACTTTCCCATTGCTTTTGGACTTTTATAGAACCTGTGTATTCTGTTTGGCATTAGAGAGACATTCAAATACTAGTTTGTATATTTCAGTTGGATGGCTTTGATTTCTTGCTCTTTCCTCCCAGAATGCCATGGGTGCTACCTGATACTAGCCACACCCTGCATTGACTAGGATTGTCATCTTCCAGGTGGGTTGAGATCTCTTGGAATTACAACTGATCTTCCAACTTCAGAGATCAGTTCCCTTGGAGAAAAATGGCAGCTTCAAAAAGCAAACTGTACGGAATCCCATCCCGAGCCCCCTTCCCTCCCCAAATCTCCAGGCATTTCCCAAGTCAGCTGACCATTCTTTCTAAGATACAGACAAAGACCAGTGGCTGCCCATGGAGCAGGTGCTGGCATTTGCCTGCCCCCCCTTCTTCTTGGATGAAGCACAAGGGGGAGGCAAACCAATCATGGCTCAGCGCAGGAGCACTGGCCAATCAAAGACGAGCTCACCAACAGATCCGGCGGCAGCTCACCACCCACCTGCCCTCTTTCTGGATGATGTGGGATTAGCTGGTTGCCATTTTGGGGGCTGAGCAGGAATTTCTTGGGCCTCACTCAGATTGGCCAAGAGGGGGCCTTTTTTCGCCTGCTGAGCCAGGGTGGGTTTGCCCTGTTAGGAGGCTTGAGTTGCAAGCCCAAGGCAACCTGTGCTTTAATATATTGGTGCAGATAAGTTTATATATAAATAAATTCCCAGTTTAACCCATAACTTGTGTTGTGTTTCATTCACGGGGTGGGGGGCAAGGGGTTTTAAGATTATGGCCTGGAAGGCTTCCCTCCCTCCTTATGTTTTTGAACAAGCAGCCTGATGAAGAGTTCTGGAGAACTTGAAAACTTGCACACTGTGTTGTATTACTTTTTGGTCTTAGTAAAGGGTATTGTATGGCTTATGTTTCAGAAAATCTGGACTAATCTGTTCTCAGAACATTCTATCACTAACTATTTTGATCCACAAGTGACTGGTGGCATAGTGTAACCTGACTGATTTTTCTCTGCAAGCATGGTTTATGATATAAAATGACAAATGATTTTGTCCCTTATTCTTCTCTCAGTGGAGGCTATAAAACAAAACACCTTCATATTCATCAGATCCGGTTTCACTGAAAAAGTGTGTTCTACAGGTTGCTCCTGTTAAACTGCAGTGTCAACAACAATGTGTCAGAATGACCTTGATTCTTGTCATGTTCATCTATCACCAGCGGAACACAATGGTGTGAAGTATTTTCACATAGCTAGTCTGCTGTGGGAATGTGATATCTGGTGGATGAAACTTCAAGTCAGCCCCACAGGTTTCTGATACCAATAGCCTCTTTGGACTGGTAAACAGTTTACTCAGTTTTGCAAAGTACCATAATTATTTCAGTTTAAAAATGTATTTCAAGGAAATGTCATTGATCTTCAATGTATTTTACAAAAATATCAGCATTCAGTGTTAAATGTAAAACTTTGCTGTCTGAAATCAATTTATTCAATAGAATGTAAAGATTAACTATCTTAGTATGGAAGTTTCCAAAGTAATTTCTAAATGCTATAACCGTTTCTTCCTTATAACTGTTTACTATTTGTTTTTACAGATACTCCTACCAGTAATACAGCAGGTAGCCACACAAGCCTTATTAACAGTGTAAATAGTATGTAAGTAGTATCCTGTGTCTAACAAGGATATAAAATTAGCTCCTGTATTTCAAGGTAGATTCAGACACGTATCTTTTTCTCTTGCCACGACAGCAAGTTCCATCCTCTCCTTCCCCATAAACATGCACGTCTGATTGCATGCTTCAAAAATGGCACATATCCTTTTGGTGACACATTATCACCAACAGGTTTTCTTGAATAAAAAGACATGTGGAAAGTGCGGAAGTTCTTGGGGGAGGGGATGTAGCTGTACACATGACAAATGCACATTCAAATCAACCATCTGGAACATGGGTTTGGTGGTGTAATTTACTGTGTTCTAGAACAATATTCAATGAATACAGCTACTCACCTGAAAAACCAGTGTAGTGTAGTGGCTAGAATGTCAAACTAGGATCTGGGAGACACAGGATCAAATCCCCATTAGGTCTTGGAAGCTTGCTGGGTGAGCTTGGACAAGCTTAGCCTATGTTACAGGAGAAAGTGGAGGATACGAGAACAATGGGGAGAAAAGCCAGGTATAAATGAAATAAATAAATAAAAATGGCAAAATCAGGATGATACACAGCTCTTGCCCATCATATCCTAAGCCCTCCCCAAACAGAACATTGTACAATGCTCTAGCACTGCATTTGGCAGCTATTTCTGGCATAACAAGTAATGGTCTTTCCTTGCGTGATGGTGTGAAGTCTTTGGTGGATTCATATCACGGTACCAGTACCAGCACAATGTGGTATGTCCGAACATTTCACTGGCATTGCTGGTCACTGGGTTTTACACAAACCATTGATTTACCGTGAAAGGATTAAGTCATTTTCTGTATTCTGTTCAATAAAAGGGAAAGTGTTTTTTTTAAATAAATGTGTTATATGTGAACAAATATAATTAGATATTGATTTCTTGAAGTATTGTTTGCTGGGTTTTTAAAAACCAAAGTAATTAGAATTAAATATTCAAAGGTTCAACAACCACTGCAACCATACAGACATTCTCAATTTTCATTTTAAATACTGAAACATTTAATTGCTGATCCATATGATTTCAAATGAAATAAGCAATATTTAAAAGATAAACTGAATGGACATCTGTTATACAGCCTGTTCATTAATTTGCCTGTGTTTCCATTTTTATTATTCTAGAAACATCAGCTTAAATAAATAGATGAGATCATTTTTCATATGTGCATCTTAAGTTGGGGAGAAAGGGACAGAAAAGAGTATTCAAAAGAACAATTTTTAAAAATAATGCTGAAGGCTTCAGCTGATTTTAATTAGAACTGCTTGATCAGTTTCACACGAAAAGCAAACCTATGCAAATGTGGCATTTAGCCAATTCTGTAAATGCAAGGTGAAATTAAAAATTGCTCTTCCATGGCACTGCTCTAGAACAAATGCAGAGAAATCAAAATGGTAGACATGGGTCACAGACATAAGGTCAAAAATAAATTGCATTTTTGTGGGGGAAATACTGCATTTACTTTTGGTTATGTAAAGCATGCCAAATGAAATATGTATTAAATGACCCTTTAGTTCTATTTTAAGTAGCAAATTGATTGGCACAGTGCTTTGATCCCTTAGAGGCTTATTGAATAGAATGCAGCCTCTCTTAAGAACACATTGTCCTGACTAGAAGCCATTCACTCTCTTACTTTCTTGGGTTACTTTGGTCTGAATACTTGCCACTTGCATTTTGGCAGTGCATTAGAGATCCTTTTCTTACTACTTGGAGGTTATGCTTTTAGCCACCTGGGCTGACATCTATGATTTTCAATGTGCTCACACTACCATCTTTTTATGGAAAATTCAGGACCAGTTCTGTGGCCAAGACACCCAAGCAACTTCTTGAGGCAACAATATAAGGAGGGTCTCAGTACAGTACAGAGGCTCACCTCACTCCTGGACATCGGTGCTGCATGGGCGATGAGCATCATTGGAGATATGAGTATCTTGCTTGGGTGACAAAATAACCCAATAAATCTTAATGGGAGTCAAAGAGAAACAATGGGAGCAATCCTAAACAAGTGTATTAAAAAGTCAGTCTTAAGCACAAGTGGAGCTTATTCCCAGGAGAGTGGTTTTAAGAGTGCAGCCCATATGACCTTTTCAGGAAATCTAGTTGGACCTCTTATCTGATTAGTTTGACTTCTCCTGCCTATTTAGGGTTTAACCCATCATCAAGCATAGTTCTATTTGTCCATTAAGGTTCTTGTCCATGAAAAGTTCTTAATTAAACTGCAAAACTCAAGAAAACGGGAGAATTATTGATATCTTAATATGGAGATCCTCAGAGAAGACAACCTGAATACTAATTTCCTTTATGGGCTAGGAAGTTTATCTGAACAGATGCTTTGCTAGATCAAAGACTGAATGGTGGGGGGGGCGGAGCGTCGGCGGATTCGTGGCAGACGCATCCTAGCTCTGCTCCGAAGCGAGCCTCCGAACTCCTCTTAAAACGAAGCCTCCAAACAACGGAAAACAGACAAATGATATGGGAAAAACCGATGAGAAACGCCTGAAACCTGGAAATTCACAGCCATACAAACCAAAACCCTTTTTTGGCAATCAAAACATCAGCGATAAAAGCGGACAAACGAAAACAAACGAAGACAAAATGGCGGCCGCAGAAAAGAAGAGCGCCACAGAAACCCAACCAATAACGACAGAAGTGCTAAAAGAAACTCTAATGCAATTTTAAAAAGAGATTCTGGATAACCTACATGAAATCCTAAAACCAATGGCCGAACAACTAGAGACAGTGAAAGCCTCTATACAAAATGCTGTACAACTAGCAGACACTGCCCTTGAGACGTCCATAACAAACCAAAACGACATCCAAAAAATACAAAAATACCAAGACTGGTCGAGAGAACGCATTTTAATGCTGGAGCGCCGTTCAAGAGAACGTTTTCTAAAATTTCGAGGAATACCAGAGCTTGCAGAAGGGGCTGAACAACTGACGACCTTTCTCTCCACCTGGCTGGCAAACAAGGTTCCATCCGAAGACGGAGTGGCGCCAATGCTCATTAGAGCCTACAGTTTAGGCCCAAAGAACAGTGACAAAAGAAAAGGACCCAGAGACATCGTGGCAGAATTCTTAGACCTCCCAATTAAACAAAGAATTTTACAAGAAGCCAGAACCAAAGGCCCGCTGAAATACAATGCAGAAGAGGTCTATGTATTTCCAGATGTACCGCAAGAAGCCCTGCAACGAGACTTAAAACCAATAACGAAATGACTTCAAGAAGCCCAAGTAAAATACAAATGGACTGTTACAGGATACCTACAAGTCCGGATCAAAGGTACAACTTACCAAGCAGAAGATTACGAATCTGGCCTGACTCTGCTACAAGAACTCAGACTGCAACTGCCAGAGGACATGGATACAAATGAAGACCAACAAAAGAAATGCAAACGGGAAGAAGAAGGCTCACCCTACAAATGGAGCCGAATTCCAGCGTGACGTCGCATTATCACATAAGTACTTTATAACACTTTAAATGCTGTTTGCTAAATGGCTTTCGTTTTTCTTTTCCAACAAAGAGGGAAGGCTTCATTAAGTATCGGAGTGACATAGAACAGTGAGGAGGGAGGGGGCTCGAGTTGGACACAGTTAGGAAACCCCTACGATGGTTCGAAGTTCTTGTTTTTTAATAATTTGTGTGACATTGACAAACCTTTTGGTAGAGCACAATTTGCTCTGTGTGAGTAATACTCTCACCCAAAGGTTCAGTAAAGGGGAAAGGGGGAGAAGTTTGATGCAAAGTAATTTCTTTTACTGTTATTTTGTTGGAGGAGGGGGGAGGAGAAGGGTGGGGAAAGGGTTTAAAGTTCAGGGAAGACTTAATAACCTAGTGTTTGAAGAAACTCATAAGAATTATATATATGTAATAAAAATAACACTGCTTGATATGGACAAATGGATCCTTATAAAGTACCACAATCAGCATGTATTATACAGCATTGATAGTTTAGTAGGATTTCCTTTTTTGACAGGTACCTTATTAAAAAAGAAAGACACAAAGAGTTATATTGTTTCTACATTTAAAGTGTACAACGAGGATAGCTGTTCTGTTTTATTAATAAAAAAGCCTGATAAGTTGAAGGACTATGTATGGCACAGAAATATTTCTTTTGAGATAAGGCGATTCCTCTACAATTATAATGTCTGAATTAAAAATTATAACCCTAAATTGTAGGGGGATTAACAACATTATAAAGGCTAAACGTATAGCCAGAGATTTGCAAAAACAAAAAGCAAGTATTGTTTTTTTGCAGGAAACTTATATTAAGAGGAAACAATTTGCGCTACCATCTGCATGGTTCACTACACAAAAACTAGCTCAAGGAACCTCGAAATCTAGAGGCGTCGCAATATTAATTGCTAAAAATGTTGACTTTCTCATTACAGACACTGAAACTGATACGAATGGTAGATATTTATTTCTTAAAGGGACACTAAATAATAAAGACATGACCCTGGCAACTTTATATGCTCCTAATATACATCAAAATGATTTTATTCTGGAAACTTAAAAAAAACTCCAAGCATTTAAGAAAGGTTCACTTATATTGGGAGGAGATTTCAACAATCTTATGAACATCAAATTGGATAAGCTAGCGAAAAACCAGAAAGCTAAAACATGTCCACACAAGAAAACTAACACTACTTTGACTCCTTTTGAAATAATAATGACAAATAATTAATTATACGATATTTGGTGAATACATCATCAAAAGGACAGGGATTTTACATTTTTTTCTAATCAGCATAACACATATACTAGACCGGATTATTTATTTATATCCAAAGATTTAATAAATCAAGCTTCATATTCAAATATAGGTATTTCTAAATGGTCTGACCATTCCCCGGTTGAGCTAATAGTAAATGCAAATGAAAGAGTCCAACAGCAATTTATATGGAAATTTAATAAAATTTTATTATATGATTGCAAATTAAAAAAACAAATTAGTGACGAAATTTCATCTTTTTTCCAAATTCATGATCAGAGTATATACTCGACACATCTTCTTTGGGACACACTTAAGGCTGTAGTAAGAGGAAAATGCATCGCCATAACGGCCCACTATAAAAAAGAAAAAAGGAAACATCGTCAAGAGCTTATACAATCTATAGAAAAACTTGAGGATTTACACAAAAAAACGTGTAGCAAAATTTTTTACCAACGATTATTGAATGTTAGAAAACTAGAAATAATGGACTCAACTTTAATACAAAAACAAAATACAAGACAAATAACAACTTCTAAAACGCCAAAACGACTAAAATATATTTCATGGAAAATCAAAAAAAGACAGACAGAAAGACACATAGCAGCACTTAGAAATGACACTGGAATAATTAAATCCTCTTTTCAGGATATCATACAAATAATGGAAAAATTTTACACCAAATTATATACTTCAGCTAATCCACATAAGGAAAACATACAATCCTATTTATCCAAAATCTGTCATATACCAAAACTTAGTAAAGAGCACTTTGAACAATTGGAAACAAAAATATCTATGGAAGAAATAGAACAAGCAATTAAAAAATTAAAAAATAACAAAACGCCAGGCCCAGATGGCTACACTGCCGAATTTTATAAAGCATTTAAAACACAACTAAACAAGCCGCTACAAGAAACCTGCAATGAAATATTAGAAACAAACAAAATGCCCGAAACATGGAATGCAGCAAACGTTATTCTCCTTCCAAAAAAAGGGAAAGATACCACAGACCCGAAAGCATACAGGCCTATATCACTCCTTAACACCGATTACAAAATATTTACCACTATTATAGCATTTAGACTTAAACAAATAATTGCACAATATGTACATCATGATCAAACAGGTTTTATACCATCAAGAGACATAACTGACAATATTAGAAAGACACTTAACATAATCTATACAGCTAAATTAAATTCATCACAAAATTCACTATTACTTTCATTAGACATTGAAAAAGCATTCGATTCACTGGAAATTAATTATTTAAATCAACTGTTACAATATTTACAAATTGGCCCAATAATTAGGAAATGTATACAAGCCATTTATAGTTCACCAAAAGCAACATTATTAATGAATGGAGCGACTTCCCAAACTATTTCTTTACATAGGGGAACACGACAGGTGTGTCCCCTATCGCCCTTATTGTTTATTTTAGCAATGGAACCTTTGGCATGTGCTTTGAGATCCAATACAGTATTCTCGGGTATTAAAATTAATGACACAGAATATAAAACAAGTATTTTTGCGGATGACATGATAATTTATGTCTCCAACCCAACAGATTCACTAAAAGCTATTCAACAGGAACTAACGAAATTTGGCAATATAGCTGGATTAAAAATGAATCAAACAAAGTCAATCATATACCCTATAGTACTTTCAAACCATATAACCCATAACATAAAAAACGACTATAAATGTATATGGACGGAAAACTCTTTGCAATATCTAGGAATTAATATCCCAATTAACCTAAATAATATTATTAAAGAAATTTTTTCTATTTTACATAAAAAAATACAAAATCAAATCTTAATATGGAATTCTAATTTCTTCTCATGGTCTGATAGAATCAGTATTCTTCGATCTTATATATTATCAAAATACTTATATTTGTTTAGAATGCTACCAGTGTATATTAATCAACAACTTCTCAAAAAATGGCAATTTGATATGAATAAATTTTTATTGCAATTTAAAGTCCCACCTATTAAACACAATTCTTTAAGACAGCCAGGGAAAAAAGGAGGTATGGCGGTACCTGATTTACGATTTTATTATGTAGCCACGAATTTAGCCACTCTAATACGATTATATCACAATGATATTATACCGGATTGGAAACAGATGGAACAACCAAATTTGACTAAAACAAGCATTCCAGAATTGTTATGGAAACTTAAAAGTATTGAAGCTGTTAAACAAATATCAAATCCATATCTAAAAACCTCAATTAAAATATGGTACCAATTTAAAGATAAACTATCCTGTAAATATTCCAAATTATCTACTTTTGTAGGTCAAAAGTGGTTTATTCCCGCAAAAAATGATGATACTTACCACAACTGGAAAAAAGCTGGGGTCACAAGAATTATAGACGTTCTCAACAAAGATAAGCTGTCTTCCAAATTGGAGCTAGAAAGAAAATACAAAACAACATTTAAATGGTTCGAGTACTTACAAGTGCAACACTTAATAATGAACACGGAATTTCACCAAGCTATATCTAAACCTATTACGAATTTTGAAAAACTTCTACTTCAACCATATAAAAAGAAAGGAATGATTGCAAAAATATATCAATACTTACTTGATACTAATGCTCCCAAGTTACACAACTATCAAAGAGCGTGGCACAAGGATCTCCAAAAAGACCTTACTGAAGATCAATGGATTGACATATGGAAAACACAAACAACACTTTCAAAGTCTTTATATATTCAAGAAGCTTCACTTAAAACATTAATGCGATGGTATCTAACTCCAGCAAGATTGACCCACATATATACACATACATCCCCACTATGTTGGAAACTATGTGGTCAAAAAGCAGACTATTTTCACACATGGTGGACATGCAATATAGTACAACATTATTGGAAACAAATTTTAACACAAATTGAAAAATTAACAGGATACAACATCCCATTAGATCCAAAGTTAATTTTATTAAATCTATGGCCACCATCTACCTACACTCCAAGAGTTAAAAGTCTTATAAACATTTTGATTACAGCAGCTAAAATGGTCCTTGCGCAGAAATGGAAAAATACACAAATACCCACTACCGACCAATGGATCCACAAAGTTTGGGATCTTTTCCTTTTAGAAAAATATTCTATATATGACTCTGAACTCCAAAATGAATGCATGTTTTATGACCCGCTGGATAAATGGAATCTTATCTTAAATAAGATTACAATTGATAAATTCGATTGGGAAACAATATCTAAAGCCAAACTCCAACTATTGATATATGGCTCTTAGTAGTAAAGTTAAACACTTTCGTTATATGTTATTTCACAAATATTGTTGTAATTTAGATATGTTATATAGATATGTATGTTGTAATTTAATTAACACGTTTTGATGTACGGTATCTAAGGAAGAATAAGTGTTAACCTTCCTTCTCTATCTCTCTTATACTGTGCACAATTATTCTGAATAAACTATTGTTTTTTTGGGGGGGAATCAAAGACTGAATGGCATTAGTGAGCACCAGCAGCATTAGCAGAAGAGGAGGTGTCTAAAACAAATTTGGTTTTGCTCATATGCTTAAGAAAGCTGTTGCTTAAAAGTGCTCACACAAGCAGATTACTCACTTGAGTGGTGCCACATGGCACTTGCAAGTTCATGCATCATTGTAGCTCCCCTAGGGTTGTCAACCTTCAGGTGGCACCTGGAGATCTCCTGCTATTACAATTGATCACCAGCCAACCAAGATCAGTTCACCTGGAGAAAATGGCTGCTTTGGAAGGTGGAGGTCTATGGTATTATACCCTGCTGAGGTCCTTCCCTTCCCCAATGCCTCCCTCCCCAGGCTCCACCCCCCAAATCTCCAGGTATTTCCCAGCCCAGAACTGGCAACCCTAAGCTCCCCCTTAAGTTGCAGTTTGTCTTTTTGTGGAAGGGAAACTATGATCTTGTATGAATTTATGGATCCCATATTACACACAAACATCTGGGAAGTGTCCCACACCCATCGCCAACCCATTTTGCTCCACCACAGAAGTGGAGTAAAAAAAAACACTAATGAAAGTCCAGTAGCAAACACGTTTGCTATGGGCCAGGAATGGACTTTCCCCTGTGTGATCATGCCAGCGCTCTCTCATGGCATCGGGATGGTCTGATCGGGCCATCCCGACTCCATGCCATTATTTCCCCCCCATTTCAGTATGTGCATCATTGCACACTGCATAGGGTGCACTCATCGATCCCCTGTTGAAGCCCACCAGAAACACACAGCCAAACCCTCCCCAATTCACCGTGGTTGCATCTGATCATGCAGTGGTGGGCTGCCCCCACAGCTCCCAGGGACTGTGTGATTGTGCAACTGTGGGTCAAATTCCTACGGAGCAAATAGCCTCGCATCCCCCCTGCATTATCTCACACGTGTGACTGCAACCTATGTTATGGCTAACAGAACTGTTTATGAAATCTATTCCTTCTTACCTATACCTACAACATCACATCTATCAGGAGTTCATCTGGAGAAGGATCCCACCAACTTAACAGAGCAGCTAGCCTTTGAGCCAATACCAATGGAAGAGTGCTAGCTGGCTAGGCACTCAACTTTAAGGAGGATAAAAGATACTATCTTGGAGATATGTGGAATAATATGAGAATGGAAATAAGATATTCATTGTTTCCAAATACAGAATATTTTCAAGCAACACTCACAAATATTTTAAGCAGCACTGGATACAGGCTTCCCTAATGAAAGTCTGGGAAAATATACACAATCAATTCTATATAAAAAACTAAAAACTGATTGTTCCCCTAGAAGCTATTACACTTCCAAACGTTTACCAGGAAGAGACACAGAGAAGATATCTGGATATACTAAACTCTGATGATCGACTGAAACCACTAGAGGATCTACAATGGTGGCAAAGAGCACAAATAGAATCTAGATTTACCAAAGATAAGAAAATTGGATTCTACAAAAGCTTGCCAGAGATTGAAAAGATAATTATATCTATGGATTTAAAGCTTATACAAAGACTTTATGTACTTTTACTTAATGACTTGATGCTTGATGAGAAAGTGAAAGGGAATATGATTCAATGGGCGCAGAATATTGGGCATAATATTAACTTAGAGCAGTAAGATCAAATATGGAAGAAAAATATTAAAATCACTAAAGCTATTCCGTATAAAGAAAATGTCTATAAAATGTTCTATAGATGGTATGTAACACCTGAAAGGTTAGCTAAAATTGATTCAAAATGTTCTAATAAGTGTTGGAAATGTGAAAATAAGGTTGGCACATTTTACCATATGTGGTGGCATTGTGAAAAAACTAAGAAATATTGGGTAATGTTTCATGAAGTTTTGCAAAAGGTGTTAGGTACGGTAGTGATATTTACACCAGAGGTCTTATTGTTGAACATTTTACCTGAAAACTCTAACAAAGATTATCGTTATTTGATTGTTTATCTAACTACAGCGGCCAGAATCCTTTACACAAAATACTGGAAATCAACGGAGACACCACCAAAGCAAGAATTTATAAACAAAGTCCTGGAGGCAGCAGAACTGGATAAATTGACTTTATTGATAAAAGGTTTAACAGACTCTACTTTCCAGAATACTTGGGTACGGTTTTATAACTGGTACGATAATCACATGTAGGCAAGTTTATAATGGACAGAATATTCATTTATTAATTGAAAGTATATATTCCATTGAGGTAGAGATAGATGGTTACTTCACACAGTACACAAGAATAGAGAACAATGTTGATTAGGCATAAGCACTATGTTTGTTAAAAAGAATAATAAACCCCATATATGTGTGTATGTTTGTATGTTTATTTTTTTGTTTGTTTGTGTAAAATATGTGAAAATTGTAATAAAATTCTGCTTTTTGGGGCAGTTTTTTTTTTAAAGCTCTAGTTATAAGTTCATATCAATCCTATTCTTGAATAATTTATAACTTCTCAAAGAGATTGCTCTTCTGCACTGGGAAAACTGATAAGGTTTAATGATATGGGAGAGTTCCCAGATATTGCAGGCAAGTTTGCTATCTATACTGAGCAAGTGTGTCAGCTGTAAAACTTTTGAGCTATGCTTATGGTAATTGCAGTAAGGACTTGGTCCTTAAAGCACAAAAATAGTCTGGCGCACCCCCAAAAGACTAATCATTCATGCCCAGATAGCTGTCATGTTGTATATAGTCAGAACGATCAGCAAGACCTTAGTTGTCATGGGAATTGTATAATATAGGACAGTTGAATGGCCAAAGGCAGCTTTTAACTGTTGCTGAGGGGCCCTATCACAGTGTAGAATATGAAAGAAGCAACAGAGATAGCATATATCCCCTCAACATGGTCTGACATCTCAAGATCACATTGTATTTGCTTGCTAATATATTACTGAGAGAAGCAATTTTTGGCTTTTAGGGGAGAAGGGCAAAATGTCATTTTGAAATAGACCGCTCTGTGCTTTGATTCAACATTAGTTTCACATTATCAAAAGATCCCTCTGGCAGGCTATGTAAGGGATAACAGAAAAGGACCTTTCATTTTAGCTATTTCAGGTAAACATTACCAGAAGAAAAAATCATCCACAGGGTATCCTGAGAATTACAGATTTACACAGCCAAGAAGTCTAAACAACCAACTGTAGACAAGATCTGGTCCCAGACAACAGCTTTATTATCTGAAGTGAAACATATGTGTCTACAGCTATAATAAAAGTTTGATAAAATGCATTCCTATTGATCTGAAAAAGCCTATAGAAGCCTTCTTGCTTATTCCTCACAGAGACCCTTGACTGATTCTTATGTTATCTTTTCCTTCAATAATAATAAAAAAGTGATTTCCAGAATCACCTACAAACAATCCAATAAGAACATAGATTTTTTTTGACATTTTAACAGTTTGTTCTGTGCTTATATTATTCTAATTCACGTTAAATTTAGTTCCTGAATAACAAATTAACTTCAGCTAAGTGGCCGTATGCACTGGCTGCTGTGAGCACTTGTACTGGAGTTACCACAGCATATTAGGTGGCACTGTTATAGGGAAAGAAGAAGTTGTACTCCATTCCTAAAGGTTAGGAGCCCAGGGCAACAGGGCTTGGGAAACTGTATGTTCTGAAAACCCTCTTAAGTCCCCCCTCCCCCAAGTATTCATGCCAGGATGTAGTATTAGTGGATGATAATGTTTATCTGTGGTTATAGCTTCCCCCCCCCCTGAGGTGGAAGTATGACACTGAGCAATTCACATATGGAGTGTGCTCCTCATTAATACAGGTAGATGAGTGCTCAGATAGTCTTGTGATGGAGCTGCCTCTCCTTGTAGGGAAGAAGGGTCACTGCAGTCTCCCAGCATATCATCCTGACAGCAGGAAACTCCCAAAACATGTGGGTCGTCTCACTATCCCTGTGGAACAAATAAGTGTTTAGGAGCAACACAGAATGGAAAATATTAAGCCTGAATTATACCTGTAGTTTTGGAGGATGATTAAAGCTTCACATTGGGTCAGCAAGCCGTGAAAGGAAGAAAGATTTCTCATACATGGGGAATCGCAGAAGAACACCTATTTCCTATTTAGCTCCCCAAAGGTGGGCAAAATCCTCCTACACTCAAGGGAAAGTGGCAGATATTGTTCTATCTGATTGTTGTTCAGTTGAAGGCTCCTTTCCTTCAGCCTCAGGGGGGAGGAAGTGGTGCAAGCTGCAATCAGGGATCTCTAAGCAGTGATTTTTGGACTGATAAAGAGATTTTAAAAACCTTTCCAGATGGAAACTTTGCTGCCTTTCGCCATAGTCTTTAGGAGGAAGAGGGGGCTTCCCTCTGCCTCAGATTGAGCCTCAGAGAGACTTGGAAAGCACTGTTACATCCCAAGCCAGTGAGCTTCTTCTTTTTCTCCTCAAGGATATACAAAGGTCACTGGTTAGCATTTTTAAAGAACAACTGCATTATTTAGTCATTAAAATATTTATACCCTGTCTTGCCTTTTGGCTCAAGGAGACTTACAAATCCAACTGTGAGGTTACAGAAGCATGGATCAGTGTGGCCAGATCACCTGAGAGTAAGAACAGAGAGAGCTGCAGGAACCAGATGCAGCTGATAGAAAGCATTCTTGGCCACTGTACCAACTTGCTTTGCACACAACAAGGCTGAGTCCATAAGCAGCCCCAAGCTCCTAGCCTACTCTATAAATTCTGTTTACCATTTAAAATGGCCTTGGGAGACTGCACTGTGATTTTATGACATCTGGAAATCTGACTAGAATATGCCTTGAAGGAGTATGATTTATTTATTTTTATTTATTTATTTTTCACATTTGTATCCCGCCCTCCCCAATGGGCTCAGGGTGGCTCACAAGGGCAAGGTAATCAGCCGTGCCATAAATAAACATCTAAATCATAATAAAAACAACTAACACTTAAAAACAATGGTGCTCAGTCACTGATATCATAATCCAAGATGGAAAACACAGTTCCAGGTGGTACTTCCATGAATGGCGACAGCTTATCAGATCTTCTTTACATATTCCAGGATCTTCATCAGGGCCCCGTTCGTGCATCCTTAAGATACCATGATGGTGGTGGTATAGTGGGGCGGCAGCTCCTCCTCAAAGGCCTGGCGGAAGAGCTCTGTCTTGCAGGCCCTGCGGAACTGCATAAGGTCCCGCAGGGCTCGGATCTCCCCCGGGAGCTTGTTCCACCAGGTAGGAGCCGCCACCGAAAAAGCCCTAGCCCTGGTCGCAGCTAATTTGATGTCCTTGGGGCCAGGGATGACCAGCAAGTTTTGGGGCCCCGACCATAGTGCTCTTGGGGGAACATGTGGGGAAAGGCGGTCCCTCAGGTAGGTTGGACCTTGGCCATATAGGGCTTTATAGGTAAGAACCAGCACTTTGAAGCGGATCCGGTACGCTATCAGCAGCCAGTGCAGTGCTTTCAGCACAGGCTGAATATGGTCCCTCCTAGAGAGACCCATCAACAGCCTGGCTACAGCATTCTGCACCAGCAGCAGCCTCCAGATTTGCGACAAAGGCAGCCCCATGTAGAGAGCGTTGCAGTAGTCTAGCCTCGAGGTGATCGTTGCATGGATCACTGTGGCCAGGTCATCGCAGTCAAGGTAAGGGACCAACTGCCGTGCCAACTGAAGATGGTAAAAGGCTGACTTGACAGTGGCTGCCACCTAGGCCTCCATTGTTAATGAGGAGTCCAGGAGCACCCCCAAACTCCTAACCCTAGAAGCTGGCACCAAAGGTGCCCCATCGAAGGTCGGGAGAGGGAGCCCCAACCCCGCACCGGCCCGACTCAGGCCCAGGACCTCCGTCTTCGCCGGGTTTAGTTTCAATTGGCTCAGCCGGAGCCAACCAGTCACAGCCTCTAACGCCCGATGAAGGTCATTGGGACTCGAATCCGACCGGCCACCCAGCATCAGATAGAGCTGGGTGTCATCTGCATATTGATGGCACCCAAGCCCATAACTCTGGTGATCTGGGCAAGGGAGTGCATATAGATGTTAAATAGCATCGGGAACAACACCGCTCCCTGAGGGACCCCACAGTCAAGGGGATACCTATGGGATCGCCAGTCCCCAACTGCCACCCTTTGTCCCTGACCTTGTAGGAAAGAGGCAAACCATTGAAGGGCAAGCCCCTGAATCCCCACATCGGCGAGGTGGTGGGTCAGCAGGTGATGGTCGACCATATCAAATGCGGCCAACAGATCTAACAACAGCAAAGCCGCCACACCTCCTCGATCCAGATGCCTTCGGAGGTCATCAGTCAGGGCGACCAAGGCCGTCTCAGTCCCATGACCAGGGCAAAAGCCGGACTGGAAGGGATCTAAGACTGAAGTGTCCTCCAGAAAGCTCTGTAGCTGTAACGCCACTGCCGTCTCAATAAGTTTGCCCAAATAGGGTAAATTGGACACCGGCCGGTAGTTAGCCAATTCGGCTGGGTCCAAAGATGGTTTTTTAAAGAGAGGGCAGACCATCACCTCCTTGAGCGCACTCGGGAACTGTCCCTCAGAGAGGGACTTGTTAATAATCTCCCGCAGCGCGCCTCATACCCCCTCGTGTCCCGCTTTAATGAGCCAGGAGGGGCATGGATCAAGGTCGCATGTGGTTGGGTGCACAGTTATGACAATCTGTCGACTTCCTCCAGACTGAGCGGGCTAAAACAGTCCAAACCCAGCATCGAAGATGTGCAAGGGGCCTCGAGTTTGCTCACTGTTTCAACTGTGGTGGGGAAATTGCGGTGGAGCACCAAGACTTTATCCACTAAATAGCTCGCAAAAGCCTCACAGCCAATATCCAATTCCCTAATGTTTTGCCTGCCCTGGGGCAATTCTGTCAAAATCTGAATTGTACTAAATAATTGGGCCGGGCTCTAGCGAGTAAAAGTAGAGAGGAGCTGAGCATGGTGAGTCCATTCTCCTTTTGTCCTGCTTGGTTGGTTCAATTTGAATTTATAGAAATGTACCATTTCCCTAATGGCCACCTGTACTCTAGGTCACAGCTCCCATGGGGCAGTTCTTAAAAGTAGGCTGTGTCGGAGGGAAGGAAGGGATAGACGTCTCACGGTACAGCAAAATGTTCTAGTCAAGGTCTTGCCCAGCATACTTTGCAGGGGTAAAAGACCAAAAATTCTTTATCTTTATCTTTATCCTCCTGAAACTGGAGCTGGTAGAGGTTTAATTCCACCTTAATGCGGAGGAGCTTGAGCACCCGAGCTCCGCCGCCACTGGCATCTACCAGGGGAAGTTATGATAAGATTCTCCCAAAGACAAGTGAGAGACCAAATTCTCAAAGCAACAAATGGAACTACCCTTTGTCTCCTTCCAGCTATGTTGGCTGTGCTCCGGTTGTTTCAGCTGGCCTTGTTATCATCCAGCGTCCCCACCATTGCAGGTCTTCTGTTAACTCCCAAGGCAGAGAAGATAACTGAGGCAATTAAAGTAAATGTCTGTTGCTACCCATAGCTGTCTGAGGCTATCCAGATTAAATCCAATGGCAGGCAAAGAATTATAGCCAAAGCAAGAAACAAAAAGGTCCAGAGGGAGTATTTTGCAAGTTAAAACCCATAATTAAACCATAACCATAATTAAAACGAGGAGCTCAGCATCTGGCATCTGCATCAGTCACCATCTTGGTCTTCCTGATGCTTACATACCAGAAGGATAAAAGATTGTGGACATATTATCCCATCAAAAGCAATTCAGACACATTCTGTCGTCCCCACACTCCCATTATATTGGTCTTCTTCGTGTATCTGCCATTGATCACTTCCACTTAAATCATAATAAAAACATTATACATTAAAACCAAATAAAATGAAGAACTCCAAATACCGCCCCCCCCAAATGCTTGCTGTTCATAAATCCTGGCAAACAATCAAGACTTGCAGCTCCTCCTGAAGAGTTCCAATGGCAGGTTTCCTCACCTTTTCTCTGGAGCCCTTTCCAGAAAGTGGAGGCTCTCTTTCTCCCCCTCATCAGGTCAAATGAACCAGGAAACGATCGCCTCCATGGATCATCATCACCAACAAACTCCCATGTTCCCCTGTTCCTTACCAAACAGCACAGCAAAGGCCCAAGCCAGGCCCTACCTAAGCAGCAAAGCAAAACGAAACCTATTGACTTAGCCTTCACTTACTTTCCATGTCTACAATCAGACCCTGGAAAGGAGGTTCTGCTACCCTTGTGAGTCTCACTCCCATAAGAATGCATTACCCAACTCTGTACATTTTCCCTTATTTTATTATGCATTACCCTCTTTCTAGAGTTTTAATTAAAGATTTTTAAAAGCTTTACTTTTACTGTAAAGGATGCAACAACGAGGAGCTGAGCATGGTGAGGCAATTCCCCTTTTGTCCTGCTTGGTTCAATTTGAATTTATAGAAATGTACGATTTCCCTAATGGCATGGTGGCTTGGGCTAGTAGATATGCACATGCAAACTATATAAAATGCACATTTTTTATAGTTTTCCGTGAGCTTTGTGCACCCAAGGCAAGTGCCTCACTTGCTTTGCCCTTGTTACAGATCTCCATGTGGTTGTCATGTGATTTTTATGCTGTCTAGTTCTGCCTTCACAGTGACTTCACACATGCATACAAGTCACTTGAGGACTTTGACATCTAGGATTTTCACTTCCCTTTCCTCAGAAGGCACTTGTGTGTTAACTGCTGAAGGATGCCAAAAGATGCCACTCTTCACATCACTATGGCTTCCTGAGAGGACAGGTTGCATTTGTTGAATTTCTCACTTGTTAAAGCCATAGGAGGCTCTGTCAGAGGGAGAGGTGATAACTCTCAAATGTAATGATTACCTGTTATCACAAATCAAATAATGAGGATAGAACTTCTATATCACCTGACATCACTTCAAACACAAAGTTTTCAAATCAGGACACTTCTCATGTTCGAGTGTGATTCATCATGCACCGAGTAGTGTATGTGTATGCGTGATTCAGCCCTCCACAGAACCCCCCCCCCCTTGCATTTATACCTTGAAAACTTGTTCAGCACACTTTTGGCTAGTAGAATGTTTTTTGCTGCTTTTATTGAAGAGAACATTTTGCCTGTGACTCAGCTCAGATAGTTATCTTCCCCCACAATATATTATTTACAGGACTGAATAATTCCCTTCACATAAAGCACCCTGCAGGACTATATTTAGCCACTCTTCTAAAAACCAAACCACTTCAGTACTACACGTTTGTCAATATTGAATTGTATTTGCAAACATTCAGAACAAAAAGAAAACAGGTCCACAAAATAAAATGCGAACGGTTTTGCTTCTGTCTTTCTTTTTGAAATAATACTACCGTAGGTCAAAGGCTGCCTTTTGAAGTTTAAATGAGATTAGTGTTATGTTGTTTCCTTGACAGGACAATGCAGATAATTTTTTCCTGTTTGATTTAGACATGCAACAGGTTTGCCCATTATTAACATGAAGGAAGATCTTTTGGATCTCATTTCTCTTTCTCTTCAGTGCTTTGTGAGTCTTTCCTAAAAGAGCATTAAAAATATTTTTCCTATAGAAAAATAAACAATATCCAGAGATCTTTCCTTTTGTGATAATTATTTCATTTCCAGGTGGTTGTTTCAGGTAAGTAGAATGGAAAAATTTGAGCAACAGGAAGTAAAACGTTTACATGTTCCTCAGCTATGTCTGAAAGAATAATGTTATACCATCAAATGTAAATTTATTCAGCCTCTTCATTAATCACTTGAGCAAGAAGCAACATCTGTAATGCACAAATGAAATGACATTATTCAGTGAGACAATGTGAGTGGATAGTTAACATACTTCATCTCTCAGTAATGCTGTGCATATATCAAAGCCGAATTCACAGCATAGGAAATAAAGGTCTGCATGAAGCCTATATAACATGGTGCCTGCAAAGTTAAACGCTGCCTGCCAGGAGCTTAATATCCCTCCTGGTTTTGTTGCCTTACTGAGACTGTCAAAAGCAATTCACAGTGCAATAATGAAGGACTAGTGAGCTGCATTCAGCTTGTTGGGTGATTGTTTTGTTTGACAAAAATCTGTGACTGTATATGGCTGGACTGACTAGAGATCATCTACTTTGGTCTGTACTGACACTTGATGTCCTCCTCCCTTCCCTTCCCACAGCTGTCAGTGCTGTTGGTCAAGAGACCCTCCTCCATGAACAAAAAGCAATGTGGTGCAGTTTGGGGACTCCAGTGACGAAAAGAAATTGTGTGATGCTTCATCAACCAGTGAAGATGCTTGTGCCAGAAGACACACTGCTGGGAGAAAGAAGAGGAAATCTTGAACAATTTAATACTCACTTGTAACTCCTGCAGCAGGTGATTTTTAGTATGTAGGGCCCCCCAACCCCTGGCAGTACCTGGTTTAGGGGGTCACACAGGATTTCTCTGGGAAAGGCAGGGTGGCTATGGATGAAGATGTGCATCTCTGTTGCATCCAAAGAAGAATTTGATTAGCTCAATAGGGCTGGATTGGGTACCATGTTAGGGTTGCCAACTTCCAGGTTGGGCCTGGAGATCCCCTGGAATTATAACTGATCTCCAGACTATAGAGATCAGTCCCCTGGAGGAAATAGCTGCTTTGGAGGGTGCTTTGGAAATAGCTGCTTTGGAGGGTGCTTTGGAAATAGCTGCTTTGGAGGGTGAATTCCGTAACATTTGCCCCCACTGAGAACCCAGCCCCCCACCCCATCTTCCCCAGGCTCTCCCCCAAATCTCCAGGAATTTTCCATTCCAGAGTTGGTATCCCTAAATGATACAGGTAGATGTTTCCAGATTGCAGGTGCACACAGAAGCCTGCTTGTCATATAGATGGCAACATATGTGCATGGATATCTATTGCTGGAATGGAAAAAGAAGGCTTGCTGAAAGGGCAATCCTAAAATTCCTGAACTGGTTGTACAAATGAGTAGCCTTGCTTGTGTGAAATTAAACAGAAATCCAGGGATACCTTAAACCTGAATAATAATTATTTCAGTACTAGGAAAAAGGCCTCGTTGTGGAAATAAATACAACGGCCTCTAGAAAGAGGCTCTGGGCGGGTGCCCTGGCCTTGGACACTCAGTGTCAATTTGCTGTGGCAACCTCAGCAGGGTATAATGACACTGAGTACACCATTTTCTCCAGAGGAACTGATCTCTGCTGCCTAAAGAACAGTTGTAATTTTGAGAGATATCCAGCCCTCACCTGGAGATTGGCAACAATGGTTCCCCAGAAGGGAATGGTTGGTTTGGAGAGTGGAGTCTATGGCTTTGTACCTGTCTGAAGTCCCACGCCTCCTGAAACCTCACCCTCTCCAAGCTCCATCCCTCATATCTCCAGGAATTTCCCACCTGGAGTTGGCAACCCTATCTCCTTCCCAGCTAATCATCAACCTACCTTTATTTTCCCCTCACTCTTCAGCTTTCCACCCCACACACACCTGCAGCCTCTCCCATGCTCTGAAGCCCTGACTGCTACATCACATTGGCTGTCATTTTCTCAGTGGAGGGTAGTCAGCAGTGGGGTACCGCAGGGATCCACCCCACATTTAGCAAGACACTTCTCCCCATCATGTTAGTGTTCCACACAGCAAATACCAGCACAAATGCAGTGGATATGTTTCGCTGCATCAACAGTGATCAAGGCCTGAGAATGCCCTGCCCTGTTAATATCCCCACCCTTGTACTATATTCAAACATGAAGGGACTTCAGTGTCTGAAGTGAGCCATACAGGGTAGCTGTTCCAGAATAATGCAGTTCCTTTTCTGTTTATTAGCAAAGCAACCTCCTTGCTTCCTTGCCAGACACATGACATTGCTTTAGCCACTGCAGAATCAATCACTGCCAAAGTGAAAGCATCTCTAGAGGTCTTTTAGGAGATCTGCCTGACAGATATTTTTGAAAAACTTTGGTTCAACAAAGTAGTTCAGATGTAGGAAAGGAATCCTATCTAAAATCCTTCAGGTACTCAGTCTTCATTGTTGCAACCAAATAGAATTATGTCATTATTAACTTGACATTTTTATTAATTATATTTGTTAATTTTATTTTGAACTTGAAGGGTGCATTTTGATATTTTACTAATGTGCCCAAGGGTCTGATCGCACTATTCCTTGTTTGCTGCTGATTCCACAGAGCTAACATCAAATTAATTCTGGGCAGATATTAAAGAATATCAGCTGAAACCAGAATACATCATTCTTTAGTGTAAAAATGGCTCAGTTTCTATGCCCTGATGGTGCATAATTAGACCCTCCTGATTCTAGAGCCATTGTCACATTACTTGTCCTCTCAAGTAGGTCAAATAGGTATGTGGCCCTTCTTGTTGCTGGGGCCATTTCAACCACCAGATGTCACCACTGGAATTAAAATTTATTTATAGTTTTGACCAAAGAAACTTAATGTGTAACAAGGCTATGTGATAGGAGAGAGTAGACTGAGCATATTTGCATTCTGTGGACATGTGGGGCTACATAACCCTTCTATTCTATGTCTTAATTACAGTAAAGCCAACCTAGCAATTCCGAGAATATTGCACCTGCTTCATAGATATAATTCATGAATTTTAAATATGTCCCTGTGTATCGACAATGCACAAAACATTTTTCTTGATTTAATAAACTGTTTTCAGAAAACCATTTGATGTACAGAAAGCTTTGTAGGCAATAGTTCCAAATGGCTTTATTCACTTCCACTTTGGAAAGAGAAGGGACTTCCTTTCCAGTGCAGCCAGAAAGAGTTTGACTCATGGGTAGTGTTCTCATAAACTGGCTTTTGTTTTGCTTGCTGAAAAATGAACTGACCCAATATACTTGGAATCACTTTCCCCACCACTATTTCATCAATAGAGAAGAGGAAATCCTGGATTTTCTAGCTCTGGCCATTATTATAATAATTTAACAAATGCACATAATCAAGTTTTCAAATCCTTTCACTGGAGATATAAATTGTCCATGTTAAGTTTACACAGCTTGGAAGTCAAGGAGCCAAGAGCAATCCACTGCCATGCATGGTGATCTCAAGGGCTCAAAAAACCTTTTATTTTGTTTGTTTGGAAGAAGAAGAAGAACAGGAGGAGGAGGAGGAGGAGGAGGAGATTGGATTTATACTCCGCCCTTCACTACCCAAAGGAGTCTCAGAGTGGCTTACAAACTCCTTTCTCTTCCCCTCCCCACAACAGACACCCTGTGAGGTAGATGGGTCTGAGAGAGCTCTGACAGAAACTGCTCTTTTTCAAGAACAGCTGTGTCAGAACTACGGCTTGCCCAAGGTCATCCAGCAGGTGCAAGTGGAGGAGCGGGGAATCAAAACCGGTTCTGTCAGATTAGAGTCCACGCACTTAACCTCTACACCAAACTGGCACCAAAGAAGGACAATGATGTTGTGTACCAAGGAGGCCACACGACATATTGCTCTGTTTACCTCAACAGGTATATGATTAAGGCAGGATCGGAGTCCATGTATGAAAAAATATGTTTATATTTTGCCATTACACTTGTTGGGAAACAGATGTACAACATGTCTTTCCAATTCACATACTTGTGGCAAACTGTGTCTTTTAAAATATGGTTTTGCATATGTTTGGAGTACAAAATAGACAATTTTTCTCCTTGAATAAAAACAGTGAATGTGTTATAAAAATATTCTGTAAGAAGGCAAGCATTACAGCAAAGTATAATCCCAAACCATTGATATTGAACAGACATGTGCTACTTGCTTCAAGGTGATAACCCTGGTTAAGAAAAAAAAAAGCAAAATCAGAAAACAATGTGAAAAGGGGGATCACTTGAATTTGTTAGTAGTTCATTTGGCTTCAGGAAAAGACTCAGATCAATTCCTCCTTAAGCTAAAATGGGTTTTCTCATTGCTAATATTGTCTTAGTTTATGTGAAGCCCTTCTTGATCAACAGAAGTTCTTCTACAAGTTCTGATGTCTGCTGTAATTGAAATACTTTACAATAAAATGGTCAATAGTGATATAAAAGCCTCCATCAAAGATGTATTTGGAGCACATCTCTAATTATAGCACATTATTTTGCCAATGAGGACTACCTTGAAGTTGATTTTCACATGAGACTGATGAAATTTGGTACATTTGTATAACAAAGGTAGATTTATATGAGCTCAATACAAACCTGAGGCATCTGCCTTGAAGCAAATGCATTTGAGCCATCTTGAATGTCAAAGTCATGCATTGACCTTGATCAGTCATACTGGTTTAACTCAGATTATGGTGGGCCTGCCCAAATTGCCTGTGGAAATCTATGGGGTAGGTGGCATGTTCACAGCTTGCCAGGGATTATATGAATCATTAACTGTACCTGCACACGCGGCCTAGGTATATGATTTGTGCAATTGTGACAACTTGAAATAAGGTTGCCACAATTTGCTAAACTGCAGAAGCTGCACTATACAGGACATGACCTCTTGCAAGTGCCAAGTCTTCAAAGCACTGCTGCTAGGTTGGAAGCTCTCTGACAGCCCCTTGCATTCCTGTACAGACAGGTGCTCAAGCTTCATTCCCATCATCACACAAATATGATTCATTTTAGCACAGTCCAGCCTTTTATTTATTGGTTGATCTAATTTTATCCCACCCTCAGAGTGACATACATGCTCCTTCCCCTTTTTATCTTCACTGCAGCTCTTTGAGGTAGACTAGGCTACATAAAAGTGACTGGTCCAAAATCATCCAGTGAACGTTATGGCAGAAGAGGTATTTAAATCTGGGTCTTTGAGCTGACATAGGATGCAACTGCTGCATTATTAAAAACCGTACATTAGCCACTATTAATTATGATCACTCTCTGTACTAGATGAGCAGTCTATCTACTATAATCAGCTGCCTGATGTGTCTCTCTACCAGAGGGCAGCTATCTCCTTTTTCCTCTGCTTGTGGGCTTCCTAGGGGTATCTACTTGGCTCCTGCTTGAGTGCTGGGCCAGATGGATTGTGATGTGATCTAGCATAGATAGGGTTTTTTGCTGTTATTGAACACTGTATTTGTGGGCTATTATTTAATGCACAGATGTGGCAATGGACAGTCAGGTCCAAAGTCCTCACAATCTACCACTGAAGGAAAAATTTATTGAAACCAGAATAATTTGTGCATGGGTTTATCTTTGCATTCTTGGCTTACCGCCTCATATTTCTTAAGTATACAAGACAGCACAGCTTCCAAGCTCATAAGCTATGCAAGAGCTAATTATTTTTGTTATTAATACTTGACATCTTGGTGAGAATGCCAGGGAAGAAGGCAGTTAATTGGTCAGCAAGACAAGTAATTCATTCGTGTTGCTATAGATACCTGTGATAGAAGGAAGCATACTTGAGGTATTGCTAATATGTATGATTGCTCTCAAACAATGCTACAAGGAATGAAGTTATATCCAG
>NW_015174300.1:111945-137652 GCF_001447785.1 Gekko japonicus | reverse complement strand
TCAAACGTGTATGTTTCAAAACTGGAGCTCAGGGTATTCCTGGGATCTTCTGGCCTTTCACTCTTCCTTGATAGATAAATAACTTCAACCTAATTTGCAGCTTCCCAGAAACACTAAGTGAAACGGGCATTGAGAGTTGGACAGATTGCAACAGCACAGGAAGCAGGATCTGAGAAGTCTTCTGGCCTCCTGGCAACAGGACTGTGAATGCTGCCAGAAGCTCTTCTGCTAGAAGTCCATTGATTCACAGTTTGCATGGCAGATGAATTTGCTGTAAAATGTGAAGGAAAACTAGGTGTCCATACACATGGGGCAGACATGTGACTGAGTTCCACAGTCAACTGAAGTTTACAGATATTTCTGCAGTTCGCATTATATAGTGAGATGCACACTAATTGAAGACAGCGCTATTGAATATTTGTGTAACCGGTAGCCACTCATCAGTTAACTAATAGCCTTTTTTCATTAGCTAATAAACATATTCATATACAGATTAAAATATATTCAAGGTGTGTATTGGAGGATTGCTAAAGGAGATGTTTATTTATTTATTTATTTCATTGCATTTATACCCCGCCCTTCCTGTGAACGGGGCTCAGGGTGGCTTACATGAGCACTAAGTGCATGCAGTACATAAAATAGATAAAAGCAGTTAAATTCAATTCCATCAGGATGCAAGAATAGAGAGCTCCCCATATTTTGTATAGCAGAGGGAAGGGTTAAGGCCACAACTGGGTGTTACACGGTCCTCTGGCGGTGTCACTCTATAGTGGAGTGGTGGTGGTAATAGCAGTGGCGGCTCCTACTCATATGCCTGGCGGAAGAGCTCCATCTTACAGGCCCTGCGGAACTGCAAAATGTCCCGCAGGGCCATGTTAGCTGACTTGGAACAATGCTTCCTAAACTCCCACCCACTCATACCTCTCTTATACGTATGTTACATTGATGACATTTTTATTGTCTGGACACATCGTAAAGCAGCCCTGGACACATTCCACAAGGCATTCAATGATTTTCACCCCACCATCAACCTGACAATGAACCAATCCATGCAAGAAATACATTTTCTGGACACTACGGTAAAAGTACACAATGGACACATTGACACTACCTTATACTGGAAACCTACTTACCAACAAACATACCTACATGCCTCCAGCTATCATCCTAAACATACCAAATGAACCATTGTAAACAGCCAGGCTCTATGCTACAGCTGCATCTGTTCCAATCCTACAGACAGAGATTCTCACCTGAGGGACCTACAACACACCTTTTTGGAACTAAAATATCCACCTGATGAAGTCAGGAAACAGATTAACAAAGTCAGAATGATACTCAGAGAAGATTTGCTACAAGACAGGCCCCAAAGAGACAATAATAGAACACCGCTAGTGGTCACATACAGCTCTCAGCTCAAAACAGTTCAACACATCGTCAACGACAAAAAGAGGTGCTTTTTTTGGTTGTTTCAATTCTGCTGAGATGGTAGTGTTGGTGTTGTGGTGTGTGTGCATGTTGTGTGTGCAGCTTTCCTCTTTAGTATTTCAGCCTTGCCCATTTTGGCTGCCTGACTCTCAAAGTGTAGCATCATGCATGTTCATGGTCATCAAACATTATAAATTGAATTGTTTTGAATAGAAAGCTGTAGCCTCTTAACCCTCTAGTTCTGATTAACTTCCTTAAGAGAGGCACTAGTGTTGCCAATACTGTTTTGGAAAATTCCTGGAGATTTGAAGGTGTAGCCTGGGGAAGGTGGGGTTTGGGGAAGGGAGTTATCTCATTGGGGTACAATGACATAGAGTTAACCCCCTAAAGCAGCCATTTTCTCCAAACAAACTAATCTCTGTAGTCTGGAGATCATTTGTAATTGCAGGAGATCTCCATGCCCTACCTAGAGGTTGGCAACCCTAGAAGCCAGGTGAACAGGAGGGGCATACAGCAAAGGATATATGAGCAGAGTCATGCTAAAGGAAAGCAACTCTCCTGCTTCCCTTGAGCCTGCAGCACCCCCCCACACACCCTCCCTCAGGTCAGAGGCCCTGAAGAAACAGTATATAAGGGCAAATGGGGAGTTTGCAGGAGGGAGGGATAGGCAAAAAGCAACATCTGCTCCTCTGCAAGCAAAAAAAGCCATTCTGTCAGTGCAACTGCTGCCGCATTGACAGAATGGCATCCAAGACCCAAGCCGTGACACTGAGCTGGTATCTTCATTACTTAAAGTTTATATTTTGTTTGAGAGCACACATACCATATTCACCAGATTTGCCAACTTGATTTACAAAGCCAGCGTTTAAATATTCTTGAACAATTGGAGCTATTGTTCACTTTAAGCAAAATGTTTGCTTCTTTCATTTCAGTTAAATCATTTTATGTTTTCCATCTCAATGTCTATTTCATTCTTTAGCGAACAACAGGAAAAGTGGGTTAAAGGGAATACCAGGATATAGATTTAAGATTCCATGCTTGAGTAGGCCATTTACAGTTAGTAAATATAGTGCATAGAATACACACTGGTGCCTATTCTGAGTAGAGCAGTGTACAATTGGGTCACTGGACAAACTTCGGTGATGTTTGAGATAAGAACAGGGATGCAACAAGATTCATTTTTCGGATCTGAAATATTGTAGAGGCTGCATTGCAGTAACTGCAGATAAATATAATCCATATCTTATTATAAAACCAGCTAGTTCATTCTGCCACTCCTCTGAGGTCTGGAGACCAACATTTTCAACCCTTGCTGTTACAAAAGCAGATACATAACCTGCCCTCCTTGCATGAGCAGATACATCACAGGTAAAGATAAATGATAAGCAAAAATGGGTGCTTTTGCTAATGAAATTCTGAGTACAAGAGTGTGCTCATGCATGACAAAAAAAATAATGGCAAGGACCGGCAGACAGCCATCGGTAGTGGCATTTTTCCTTGGATACCTGCAAAATATACAGACCTTCACATAAAATGCAGAAAAAATATAGAATGAAATTCTCAAGTGGAGGCAAGAACTGTCAAGAGGATGGATTTGGCTGAAATTAAAAACTCTAGCAAGGAAAAATTCATACCTGATAATGTGGAGATTTGGTTCCTTAGTTTTTCCTCTGAGTGTATGGATTATTTTACAAAGAAATATTTTCCTAGCTATTTAAAAAATCACTGTTATTTATTTACTTCATTTATACTGTCTTTCTTCTCAAGGGGGGCCAAACATGGCTTACATTGTTTTATATTTCATTCTCACAGCAACCTTATGAGGTAGGTTAGTTTGAGAGTGTGTGACTGGCTTAAGGTCACTGTGACAAATGGGCAAAGGTGCCGCCTGCCTCCCTTCCCCCTGCAAACTTCTATGGCATAGTGGGGATTTGAACTGGGTCTGTCAGACCCAAGTTCCACGCTCGAATCACTCTACCACACTGGCTGTCTCATTGTAAGAGTCCATATTTTACCACCTAATTCTGAACTATAATTGCTCTGAAGTAAGCCCCCTGGGCTTCTTTCCTGGAATGTGCGCATAGGGTGTTGGCCTTTATTGATATTTTTAGTGATAGATTATTCAGAATTAATCTGATTTTAAGTAACTGATTTAAGTAATAGGGCACTAGTTATTTCCAATCTAAACTATTCATTTAACTATGGTGCCTCAGTGGATAAGACCTAGTCCAATACCAGATTTTTAAACCCATAATGAACACAAGTATGACATGCTCTCTCCTGCCAACCATACTTGCCGCAGATTATCCATGTTAAGTAGTAGTGACCTTGGATACTTGGTATTTCTTCTATTCCCACAACACCCCTGCCCACCAGCAACTGTCTTTGATGTGCTACTTCCTGCAAACTTTTACTGCCAGTGATTATCCATATTGCTTCTGCAGATTTTATGTCCTTAAGACTTACCATATATAAATGATACTCACGCAGTGGCTCCAGATTCACCTATGGCTCTTTAGAACACCAGTTTCCCTTGGTGCCTGCATCATGTTCCAAGAAACTAGGCATTTACCTTAGCAACTGAAATAGTTTCATCATGACTATGGACTCAAGATTAAACTACTTTATTTTTAAAATATAGCACAACTAACCCATTATGATTCAAGGTTATGTAGATTATCTTGGGATTCTGTGTTTGAGGCTGGATCAACATATCCAACTGAATAAGATGGCAGATGTGGCATACTCCAGTAGCAGGGGAAGACAATCCTAGATGCTAACAGGGACTCTGGTTCATTAAAAGGGTTAGATCGTAGAACATTGCTATGTCTGGGCTAGTGCTCAGTGCATACAGTAGTCATGGAGCTCTTTTGGTTAATGGGAATTAAAGCATACATGATAAAACCCATCTTAAAAATGATTAAAAAACAACAAGAAACACATCATGAAAACAATTAAAACTAGAGCTAAAATACTGACAAAACTTTAAGAACAATGAAAATATTGGGCAGGAAGAAGGGGTCACTGAGATAATACCAAATAAAACAGAAAAGTCTTCACCCACTGGCAGAAGATGGGAAAAAGAAGAGGTTTATCTGCAGTACTGAGCAAAAAGGTCACAGCAGGCCACCGAGCAGTCTACCTCCTCTTGCAGGCCAGGTCCCAACAGGCCTCTGACCACCCAGAAGAGCTTCTCTGGACTAGTCTGTGCCAATGCAATAGTGGCGGAAAAGTGTTCTTTCTTTGCAGCCATCACCACCACAGAGTATGCTTTAAAATCTGCTTTCACCACTGTCTTATAGGATTAATCCCTAGTCTACCTCTGCTGTTGCTCTAGCCATCTCCCTTGTCTTTTCATCACCTGAAGCCCCTCGGGAATTAAGGGGCTGTTATGTATCACAATGGAACCCTACTTGTGAAAGGGTTCGCAAGCGAACATGCAAAATAGCGTAGCTTGGAGCACATCACAATAGAAGGCTTGGATCCTAGAAGGAGCCAATAGATAGATCCAGATCCTAGTAGTAGCCAATTGGTAAACAATACTCTGTAAATAGCCTATCGTGGGATGTGGGGTGTGTGTTGGGTGTGTGTCAGGTACTTCAATAACTCAGCATCAACAGCAGGTCCTTAAACTGGTTCAGTTTTATTGATCAGAGCAAAGTGAAGTCATCTTAGACTCTTTGAGTTAGGAATGAGGCATACAAAATGGCTATAGTAATTATAGTGGGTTCATACAACACCCCCTGACACCTAGGAGCCAATAAGCAATTAATGTGGAATGCAGGGAACTGGTTAACGGTTCATAGGTGAGCGGGAGACAGCAGAGGCTTTACACCGAAGTGATGAGTGCTCAAGGCCAATGGCTAGATAAGAGAGGCAGAAGCGAGAAACAGCTGCAAAGCATTACACATTCCAGAGTGAGGAAAAGCACTATGGCGGGGCTACCCGACAGTGTGGTGTGTTTCATGATAATAAGCAGGGCTCTGACCCTGCAAGTTTGTCTTAGTTTTGGAGCTGAAACCACTTAATAAACATGAGCTAATCACTCTACGCATCTGAACCCAGTATATTTAAGGGGCTATCTTGATTCTAACATTTGAAAGAGAATGCCTGGAGTGACTATATCTACCATCCAGGTCATTTCCTTATTCCAGAGGTCAGCCAGGGCATTGATAGAAGGACCAGTTATATCAACAAGGAAATCCTCTAGAGTAATCAGAAAGCCATTCAGATCAGTCCTGGCTTTTGGAGATGGATCATTTTAATAGACCCCACCCCTGTAGAGTGTTGGTAACCCTATAAACCAGGACAACAGGGATCATTCTATGAAAAAGGAACCATCATAAATGCCTCCATCCTCAGATTGCATTCCTCTCACCTAGAACGAAATACCAGATCAACAGTATGATTGGCACAATATGTGGGACCAATTTACCTGAGACAGGCCAATGGTTGTCATGGAGGGCATGAAATCCTGAGCCTACTCCCATACAAAACTAGCTGACTATTATCATCATCTTTTGAGGCCCTGCTTCCACCTTTTCAGGTCATGAGAGGTAGCAAGCCAAAGAGAACCTTTCTTGGTAACAAAAGACAAACCCAGTAAGTAGTTTTCTTTAACCCATAATTTGCTGACATGGATTTCCCCTGAAGACCTCCCAGAAATGAGCTTTTAATGACTTATTCTTCCTAGCAATAAGCCCATCTTACATGAACTGGGCCTCAAGCAGCCTTGGTTTACATACCTCAGTCCTGTCAGTTCATTGTCTGATTAGCTTAGCAGCCTGAGGAAGCAAATGCAAAACTATTGCTAGGCTAGGTATACCATAAAAGAGCCCATATTACCCACAGATAGGTAAAAGTTCTAAAATTATTGAACTAGGTTTGGCATGCAGGATTGATGTGTGCTAGGTTTCAGTCAGTTTCAACTAAAGGTAAGGTTATGTTTTACTTTTATTATGAAGAAAAAAGATGGGTTGAATCCTTTGGAATAGTTTTACTAAACTCTTATCCTTATTCTGCAACACATTATTAGCATTTCATGTATTCCATGACTCCACAAATATGCAGTTTTTCATGTGACACAAAATATCCCCCGATCAATAGAAACTTTCTTATCTCTTAATCTGAGGAATAAACATGATGAATGTAAAGAGTCTATAAAGATAAAGCCCCAGAAAGAGACAGTGCCAAGCAAGACTACATCCACACAGTAGGATAACGTGATTTATTGCATTGAGGTAATCATAACACAATGCCTTTTTGTGTTGTTTCATATCAATTTGGTGAACAATTTCAAGAACTCCTAAACAATTTTTAACTGGAAACAGGAGAAAAGAAAGACAAATAAAGAAGTGTTCAGAGGAAGCTGTGGATGTTTTACAAAAATAACTTCACAACAGAAAACTGAGTTGCTAATTTTTTTATTGCCTGGAATTTTTGGTGAGGTAGTGTGGAGATATATCCGCAGAGTAAAAGCTGACCATCACAATGAGTTTATCCACCAAAATGGCTTGCTGCATAAATTATTTCCCATAATTAGGCAGTTTCAAGCACTCCTGTGCTACACAAGGCAACCATGTTGTGAGAAGCAGCCCTAGGATTTTCATGACTTCCAAGTTCTATGCCAGATATAAAGTTTTGCCCAGAATTCTTTCCCAGAAGAATTGTGGTAGATGCTTCTAGAAACCATGCTAATTAATCACTAATGGAATACTTCATGGAAGAATTAAGTGCCCTCAAGTAGATAAAGCTAAGCAGAATTTGGCTCTCTCTGTGGCTTTCAGGGGCATGAAACCCGCATATCAAAATCAACTGCATGCAAAAGAACATTAAAACAACTTTTAGAGGCGGCAGCAAAATTGCTAGAGCAGCACTTTGCCTCCTGGAGTACCCTTATCAAGTGCCTGCCAAACAGAACAGGGAAAACAGCTTTCGAAATTAAAGGAGGGTTAAATGCTCTTTGGTCTTTATGACCAGTACAAATAATTTAATAGATCACTTTAAAGGTTCTTTGTTTATCTCAGTGGTTTACAATGTGTTATTGAGACCTTAGGGACCTCTTTTTTTCCATTATAAGACATGATTCTCATCAAAATCCATGTGTGTGTGTGCATCGAGTGAGGAGAAAATTGGCTGCCTCCCAAAGCAGTAAAGAACAGAATCTTGGGATCCCACTGGTTTTGTTTTGGTTTTCCTCTGAAAATAAAATACAACTCCAGTCCCCACCATGAATCAATATGGTTCACTGAAACCGAGCTAGTAACTCAAGAGAAACTGACATATTAGGATGTAATTGTACAGTCCGAGAAAAAAAGATGTCAAGAACATGGGAAAATATTGCCGTGTTTACTTCTGTGACTTGGCCAGTAATAAGTCGGGTGATAACACAGCAAGCTGAGTTCTGCAGAGCATGTTATGAAACGAGAAGCAGATGCAATCGTTACATTCAGAGATTTCAGTGCTCATTTGCTAGGAGCACAGCTCAAGCCTTATATACTTCAGCACCCCTTCCCCTCTCTGTCATGTTCAGGCAGCTTGGCTTTCTCCTTGTTTTGCCACGGAAGGAGTGACAAGGGCAGAACCCTACTAAAATGGTCTCTCTGCTTGTTTTATCACCAGGCTGCAACCTGCCAAGGGCTGTCATGCTGTCATTCCTCAAGGATGTAACTCAGCAGTCTCTCATCAGGCTTAACAGTGGTGCTTTGTGCTGTGTTTAGCTTGCCTTTGAATTCTGCTACAAAAGGACAACAAAATATATGAATTATGTATGTTGTATAGGTGGACTCCTATTAGACATGAGAAAATAGTCGATTATATGAAATACTGAGTACTCAGTTGTATAACTGTATACAGATGTTTGTTGTGCATGTCCTTCAGTGTGTCCAATATCCCTGCAAATAGGAGAATGCCTACACAGGGGCCTAAGTGCTATCTAGTTGTAATCAACGTATGGCAACCCAAGCAAGGGGCTTTCAAGGCGAGAGAGGTGGTTTTTGCCATTGCAGAGTCTACCATGGTGGTTTCCCATCCAAGTGCTAGCCCTGCTTAACTTCCAAGATGTGGTGAGAGACCGGGGGCTATGCACCGTGCTGCCTTTCCTCATTATAGCAAGTACGTTATGTATGTATTGATGACAAAGCTTATATCTATACATATAGTCTCCTGTGTAGTGATATAAAGGCTGATGAGAAAACAGAAAACTGGGAGAAAGATGGAGGCATTTTTCCATCATCCCCCCCCCAACTTCTCCCCTATTTTTATAATGGAATACTGTTTTAGCTGCTCTTTCTTCCTTCAAAATGTTTTCTAATAATTTTGGGATGACTATTCTATACAACCAACAATATTTATTAATTATAAGTTCTGTATACCGCAGGGATATACCACTCAGACTCTCTTACCTCAAACCTTCTTGCCTGCTTCAGATTACATGCAGAAGCAATATACTTAGCAATTCAAGAAACAAGCTACCAGGTAAGAGCAAAGAATCTGGATTGAAGAAGCTATTTCAATTTGTTGCAGATTATTTTACAAATATGCAGAAACATGTTGAAGTACCAGGTGAAATTCCTGATATGAACTGGAAAAAAGGGGGGGGAGGGGAAAACTCAACCCAAGATAACACTGTGAACCAGAAGGGTTAAGCTGACCATGTAAATTATAAAAGTACAAAATTTATTAGGGTGTAAACATATTAAAATATATTCGGGTTAATTTTTTTTCAAGTATCAGACTTATAAAAGCATATCAAATATTAATACACATGATGGGTCAACATTTTCCAACTGAAGACCAAATGGGACGTATTAGACCGTAGGACAGGGCAGCCCATCCCCTCTACATCATTCCTCTGCCACATTGCTGAATTATGCCTAAAAAGAACTTTTTTCAATTCCAGGGAGAGTATTTCTGGCAAGTTTCAGGCACAGCAATGGGATGCAAATTTGCACCTGAATTAGCTAATCTATTTATGGATAGACTTGAGAACAAATTTATTCTCCAACCCAACAATCTTTACAGTGAGCATATAGTTTTTTTACAAAAGATTTTTGGATGATATTTTCTTGATTTAGAAAGGTACAACAAAATCTCTGAATGAATTTGGGAAATATATAAATGAAATACATAATACCATTAAATTTGAATTAGTATATGATAAACACAAAGTACATTTTGTGGATGTTGAAATTAGAAGGACAGGCAATAAACTTATAACAGAAGTATATAGGAAACCAACTGATGCAAATTCATACTTGGCCAGAGACAGTTTCCACCCTGCCCACAGTGGAGGGTGGTAAGCAGTGGGGTACCGCAGGGATCAGTACTTGGTCCACTGCTTTTTAACTTGTTCATTAATGATTTGGAGATGGGAGTAAGCAGTGAAGTGGCTAAATTTGCGGATGATACAAAGTTGTTCAAGGTGGTGAAAACCAGTGAGGATTGTGAGGCACTCCAAAGGGATCTGTCAAAGATGGGCAAGTGGGCGTCAACATGGCAAATGGGGTTCAATGTGGCCAAGTGCAAGGTGATGCACATTGGAGCCAAAAATCCTAAATATAAATACACATTGATGGGGTCTGAACTGGCAGAGACTGAGCAAGAGAGAGATCTTGGAGTTGTAGTAGATAACTCACTGAAAATGTCGAGACAGTGTGTGACTGCAATAAAGAAGGCCAATGCTATGCTGGGGATTATTAGGAAGGAGGACGTCCTTCTTCACCCAAAGAGTGATTAACACTTGGAATTCACTGCCACAGGAAGTGGTGGGTGCTACAAGCATGGATGGCTTCAAAAGGGAATTAGATAAGCATATGGAGCAGAGGTCCATCAGTGGCTATTAGCCACAAGGTATAGCTAGGGGCTCTGGGGCAAGTGATGCTCTGTCTTCTTGGTGCTTGGGGGGGGTCAACAGTGGGAGGGCTTCTAATGTCCTGGCCCCACTGCTGGACCTCCTGATGGCACTGGTATTTCTGGCCACTGTGTGACACAGAGTGTTGGACTGGATGGGCCTTTGGCCTGATCCAACATTGGCGTCTCTTATGTTCTTATGTACCCTTTTCACAACTACTAAGATTGAGAAGAAATTGCAGTGAGGTAAATGATTTTAAGAGACAGGCAGACATTCTAATGAATCAACTTGCCAAAAGGGGCTATACTAATAGAAACTTAAAAAGGGCTTATTACAGAGCTTACAACACTTCTAGAACATCTTTACTTATACCCAGACCTCGCAATCAAACAACAGACAGGATCATTATACCTCTCACAATAGCACATTTAAACCAGTAAAAACTATTATATACAAATATTGGCACCTTTTATCAAACATACCAAGATGCCAGAATCCTCCTTTATTTACAGCAAAGAGAGCAAGAAACCTTAGAGATTCACTTGTTAGAAGGACAACAGCTGCAGGATGAGTGGGAGTGAGATTCCAAAAGGTTTTTTCCCTGTGGGAACTGTTCAATGTGTTACTGTGCTGAGTCTAAAAAAGTAATTTCAAAATACTGCTAAAACAAAGGAGTGATTTACTGTATCCAATGTCCATGTGCCAAATTGTACTTAGGTCAAACATCAAGACCTGGCATGGTGCAAGGTTAATTGGTGATTGCATCACCTCAGAATAACTATATATGGTAGCCAATACAGCAGCCTATAACAGAATCCTTACCTTGATGGAGTGATACACATTCAGACTTATGAAATCTCATTTACCAGGTTTGTTGGTTAATTTAATTTTTCATGGCTATTAGGCTACTTTAAATATACAATTGGAACTATTAATATAATAATTTCACTATTTCATTTCATGGTTTTTATTTAGAGTAATTGGAATGGATATGGCTATACCTGTGGCCCATCATTAATACCAGTAGCACAATTACAAACATATAAGGTAATTCTAGTTTGAAAAAATCATTTGTTGAAATGAATAAGGATTTGGTATACATTTGAAATAATAATTTGAGTTTCTTTTCCCCTTCCCCCCCCCCTCTATTTTTATAATTTCAGGATACAACATCTGGTCTTTATATCAGTGTACTAAAGATCTTGTATACATATGTTTGAATGTGTGTCTATACTATGTTGTAATAGTGACCACTGAGGAAGGCCCTGTGAGGCTGAAACGCATTTGGTCTTCAGTTGGAAAGTGTTGACCCATCATGTGTATTAATATTTGATATGCTTTTATTAGTCTGATACTTGAAAAAAAATTAACCCGAATATATTTTAATATGTGTACACCCTAATAAATTTTGAAATTCCTGATATGTCCATACAAAAGGATCTGGGGCAGCAAGGCTGTTAAAGACCTATGCCTACAGAGCTGTTGCATATCCTTATTCCTGAGATATGGCACTGTTGCACAGATCCCTGTTGTATATCCTCAGCTCAATGAGTTATTTGGTATTTTGCCCTTTCACAATCTCTGCCATGCCACCCTTTGATAATGTCAACCTTTCTTAGCTTCATGCATACCACAAAAAAAGCTCTTGGAGCTTTTAGTTATGAGGCACAATCCAGCTTTCTCATTCTTCCATTCGCCTCATATTCAATGACATTAGCACCTTTGGATCATGTGGCAAACTAAAACTTTCCAGCATTCTGACAAGTTATTTTTCTTGCTTTTTAGTATCTTTCTTAGGTGTGCTATACAGTTATACTATGGCAGATACATGCTGATGCATACAATTGTTGTGAAAAGATAACCCTGTATACCCCAAATATACAGCAATAGTATTTAACCTTAAACTTTAACTCTCATTTTGTCTGCAAATGCCTGAGACAAATCATAAAGCCTTATGAGTGTCAGGGATAAATGATGAAGTACATTAAAACCATACTAACACCTACTGACATTTTTTTTTAAAATAGAAGGGCACTTTTTAACCTTTTTGCTGCTTAAATACAATGAATGTTCACAATCTGGAGTTTGTTGCTTTTCAATGTGTACATGAGTATGCATGTGCTTGTCCATGCACATATACAGAAACATCACATCTATTTTTAAAAGCAAGGCTTGCTCCAGAAAGTCGTGACGTTAGAAATTGTTACATCAGAAAGAGCGTACCATCTAAATGTAGCTGCCATTCTCACTTTGCATATAAAAGAACCAGAAGCACACAAGAGAATTCTGTACACATTCCCTGTCTCAAGTGAAGACTATATTGTGTATTGCATACTTAGTCGGAAGAAAGAGACTGGCACAGGTAATTGGTAGAAACTAAGGACAGCTTTATTTAACTATTAATTCAACAGGTAACTGTAACTGGCAAGGGCTGCAACATGCGTCTGGCAAGGGGATCCCCTGATCCCTATCCAGACCATAAAGGGGGTAACCACCATAGCCCCTGGCACAAGCCGACCAAAACATGGCCTTTGCCAGGCGGCAGACATGCCAACACCTCGCCATGAGCCCACCACTTCTAGTCGCAGAGCATGAAGGGAGACCCATGCCTGAGGTGTATAACAGGCCACCCACAGTCCCTATCCAAGGTCCATACCAAGGAATGGTTTGTGCAAAGTGCGTCAACCCCCCAGACAAGGGGGGGGGTCTGTCACTTCGTGTTCCCCCATATAACAGAAAACAGGCCAGATTTTTGCCACCAACAAAGGTCAAGCCTCTGCTTTGGCTCTTGGTCCCACACAGCGGCTGACAATCTGCCTCAGCTCTTGCCGAAGATCTTCCAGGAATGTCCTATTCCTGATATCTGAAAGGTGCACACCATCAGCTTGATACAAATGGGCACAATCCTTAACAATGCCAGGGTGCTGGAGTACAAATCCGAAGCCACCCCTCATGACATTCCCCAACTCCCAGTTGGCCTTTTTGTGCGTGAGGGTCACATGGCGTGAGGGTCACATGCCCATTTCCACACCCAATGGGGCAAAATGTCTGACCACACCAGGCGAACACTGGGTCACTGTGCCACAATGTCCCACATGTCATCCTGTGCCTGCAGGATCAACGCCTTCCCCTTGACCATCCCTAAGTCGTTACTACCCAGGTGAATGACCTGGATGTTGGGAGGGGGGGCATGCCTTTCAACAAATAACAGGGGCATAAGCCCAGTCCAGTGCAGACCCCATCTCCCAAGCCACTCGATGATGGCGCATTCACTCAGGCCCAATTGGGAGCCCATCCCCAATCTTTCTGCATGATGAGCTGCCCAAAAGACCATACTGTGCCCGGCAATGAGAATGCTATCCAACGAACTGGATGCAATGAACCTAGAACCAAAACAGCAACAAAACAACATCATAAAGAAACACACATTAAGGGGCCACCAAGGGCCGAACATAGGTCTTATAACCTGCTGAGTGCCACCGCCCAACCTTCTGGATGGCCTTGCTGGAGTAGTCCATGGCCGCAGTGTTGGACGCTGCACCAATCCTGAAGAACCGAGTGCCGAAACACATGCCAGACAGACCCAGCTTAGCCAAAGCCCTCAATGTCACTGCCCAAAATTGATATTTGGTCAAAGGCGCCTTGTCAAAGTGCCAGAACAGGGGGCCATCCTCTGTGCCCCGCTGGTCCATATACTGGCACAGGGCCCTAACTGCACAAGCACCCAAGGCGATCTCACTCCCTTTACCTTTCTGACCAGTTTTGGATTGCCTCACGTGGATCAAAAACCCCTCACCTTAAAAAGAGATGTCTCCCAACTGTAATGCCCCCCTCAAGGAGTCAAGCCTGGATTTCTGAACCAGCTTGCTGACCCAAAAAGTGCCAAAAAAACGCGATCAGTGCGGCAGCGTGGAACAAGAGGATTTCAAAATCCTAATTGCAAACCTGGGCCCATGTGCTAAACAGCCCCTTCAACACCCCAGGTGAAATGGGCTGCCTCAAATCCCGATGGGAGCTGGCCTCCCGTGCCCAACCCTCTAACATTTTCCGCAACTGAAAATCAGTAGTAAAGTCCAGGAAACCCCAGGCCTTACTATGAAAAGCTAATCCTGTGAGCTGTGACCTGATAGACTTAACGGCCAGGCCCTTACCTTTCAGCATAATGGAAAATTGGAGCAGTTGGCCCACGGGTATCAGCCATATATCTTGTAGCCGTCCCTGCCCCGTAAATGCCAGAAACGGTCGAACTGCGTGGCCATAAGCCCTCTGCATACTTGGTGCTAGAGCCAGCTCAATGGCCTTGTTAGCTTCGACCTGCCAAGCTGCCATAGATCTTGAGGCATCCTGGACAGGTGGGGATCTGCCTCCGGGGCCAGTTGGCGAAACCTCTCCATCTGTTTACAAGACAGAGTGTCCGCCACCCCGTTTTTCACCCCCGGGACGTGCTTGGTGAGGAAAAGAACATTCAACTGCAAACAGCACAATGTGAAAAGGCACACTAGGCCCATAATGCTGGAAGAATTGGAGGTCAAGGAGTTGATGACTTGAACCACCACCAAGTTGTCACACCAAAAGTGTATTGAGCTATTGGCTAACTGGTCACCCCAGACCCATAAAGTCACCAAGTTTGGGAAGAACTCAAAAAATGTTAAGTCCCGACAAATGCCACTTTGGATCCAATCTTCTGGCCACTTAGCAGCACACCAGTGACCCCTAAAGTAAACCTCAAAGCCTATGGAACCAGCTGCATCAGAGGTCACCTGAAGACCTCCCCGCAGTTGCAAATCTTCCCTCCAAAAGGAGACCCCATTAAAATCACACAAAAACTTATCCCAAACCACCAGATCTTCCCTCATACCCGCACTAACCCTAACTCTGTGGTGTGGCTTCTGCAAACCAGACACTGCACCACACAGCCTGGGCAAAAACACTCTCCCAGGAGCCACCACCCAGCAGGCAAAATTCAAATGGCCTACCAGCTGCTGCAACTTCAGAAGAGTGGCCTTTCTCTTAATCAAAAAGCCAGCCACCTGAGCCCTAAGATGGGAGAGCTTGTCTTCGGTTAAGTGGGAAGTTTGGTGAACTGTGTCCAGTTCAATGCCCAGAAATGTCAAAGTAGGGGATGGTCACTCAGTTTTTTCATAAGCCAATGGAACCTCAAGCACCTCAGCTAGCTCCATGAAAGACTGAAGGAGGCGATGACACCGCCCAGATCCCCCTGGCTCCACAAAAAGAAAATAATCTAAATAGTGGACCATGTCCCTCAAGCCAGACTTGACCTTCAATGCCCACTGTAAAAAAGAGCTGAAACATTCAAAAGCTGAACAGGAAATTGAAAAACCCATGGGGAGAGCCCTATCCATATAAAACTGACCCTCAAAAGCAAAACCCAAAAGCTCAAAATCCTTGGGGTGAATGGGCAGCAGGCAAAAAGCAGATTTAATATCGCACTTTGCCATTTTGGCCACTGGTCCACACTGACGGATCACCCACATGGCTTGGTCAAAAGAAGTATACCTGACCGAACACAAGTGGTCTGGAATGGCGTCATTAATAGAGTCTCCCCTAAGAAAAGACAGGTGATGTATTAAATGATATTCACCTGCGGCCTTCTTGGGAACCACCTCCAAAGGCAAGACCCTCAAGGTAGGAACTGGAGGGGATGGGAAGGGGCCTAATACCCTCCCCTCCCTGCATTCCTTTGCAATCTTGTCCTGGACCACCTGTTCCATCCCTACAACAGACTTGAGGTTCTTTGCCATGAAGGCCACCCTCACACCTGTATAAGGGATCCTGAAACCATGAGTGAAGCCATCTAACAAATATGAACTATCTACAGAATTAGGGTACAGGCTAAGCCACTCTCTAAGTTGAATCAGGTTTATAGGGCTGGGACCCCTTGTCCACCCATTGGGGGGAAGTGCTGCTCCCCTCAGGTCTCTTGCTCCCAGTTCTCTGTTTTGCCCTGGAACATGCAGTGAAGGCATGGGACCCCCAGCACAAGGGGCACTCATGCTTGAATTTGCAAGGCTTGTGCATGCAAACCCCTTGAAATGCAAACTCCCAACAAAGTAGATGCAGTTGAACCCCCTGGCCCCCCCAGGGGCGAGATGCAGCAACTCCAGCCGACCACTGTGTGATGTGGCCACTATCAGAACGATCACCCAAAGAAGGCTTGGCTGAAGACATCACTTGGAGCCACAGATGCTGATGCACCTGATCCCAAGGCAGGGCAGGATTCACTGCCGCACACATCCTAAACTCATCATATTGTAGCCAAGCCTCCCCCAATATTCCATGTAAGCCCTGTAAACCATATCAATATATTGTGAAAAGGGGGCAGCTCTAATGGGATGAGTCCTCACCACCACCCCTGCATAGATCAAAAAACCCAGTAGCTAATTGGCCCATGAGCGATCCATTCTATGCCGCTTCAGACACTCTTTGTCCCTCTTGTCTCAATCTTCTTCTTTTTTTTTATTAAAATTTTTATAAACAAATTATAAAACACAGAAGTGAACAAATTTGAGCAGCAAGATATAACATTGTGGATATAAGGTAAGTATGAGCATATGCATACATATTGGTGACAAGGTATTATAGTTCAATTATAAAGCATTAACTTGTAGTCTAAATCTTCTTAATCTTTTTTTCTCAATGTCCCTGAACAGTAATGTAAACACGTCTACAAAATCCCCTTTCAGAATCTTCTCTCTAGTCGCAAGATGGTCACCCCACTGTTACAGGGCCTGTAAAACGGAGCTTTTCCACCAGGCCTTTGATTAGGAGCTGCCACTGACCACTGCAAACTGAATACACCACAGCCCTATATAACAACACCAGATATGGCCTCTCCAGCAGACCATTTACAGAAATTCCCGCCATCGGTTTACACTACCACTTTATCTAACTGTTCTTATTGAACTTTTTAAAATCATATTTTATTGTATTTTAACCTCTGTAAACCACCTTGAGCCAGTCTGCACCGGCAAGGTGGGATACAAATTGAAAATAATAAATAAAAAATAAAAATAAATTATTGCCTGCAGGGGCCCCATATCCCCAAGGCCAAGCCGCACCCCCAGAGGAAGTATCAGACTTACCTGCCCCTTCCGTGGCCACAATAGCCACACCAACTGGTACAGCCTCCACAGGGTCCCCCTGACTTGAAGATCCCTCCAACGCCAAGGCTCTCTGTTCAAGCCTGACATTGTCACTCCCGACAGGAGGAGTAGAAGATGAGGAACCTTCCAAAGCTGCAAGATGGGCCAGCACCAATTGGTTAAATTGAGAGAAGCGAGCCCACCGAAGAGACTGGGGAATCTCCCCCCTCCCCTCGGCAACCGTGACCCCATGTGCGTTTTTCAACGCTTCCAAGTGCTCCAAAATGAATTTCCTGCTCAGTCTCCTCGTCATCGTCATCCGACGAGGCGTGAGTGTCAGGAACCGATTTTGCAGCAGCCTTAGGTGCTTGCTGAAAATCCTTCCCTTTCCCTGAAGCCATTGTGCCCAATGAAAATTGTGTGGTAAAATGGCACCCGTGCCTGCCTGACTGCACCCAACCGTCTGCAAAGCTGCCGACTGCAATGCAACCCTCAAACTAAGTACCAATTGAAAGAACCCTCAAAAGGGAGCAAAAGATAAAGAACAGGAAAGGGAAGGGAAGGGGGGGAACTGAAGAGAAAGGGAAGGGGAGGGGAGAAAGCACGCCCGGCTCTAAAGGAGGAAACTCACCAGATGTAAAAGTGACTCCGAGACCCGTGCGCTAAACTACCCCTGAAACCCCCACAGAAAAAACCCCAGATCCGAGTCATATGAAAACCACCTAGGCCTTAATCGGACGAGCAGGAGACCGATCTCTCTTGTTGACTGATTTCCAACAAACTGCCCCGATGGGAGGGAGCGTAACAGTAATAAAGACAAGGCTCCTCCCATCATCAGATACCCATATGGGTCGGAAACGCCGCCACCAGTCTCCCTCCTTCCAAGCCTGCAAAATAGGTCCTTCTTCCTTATGCAGCTCCGTGGGCTGCTGTCTGGTAGGGCCTTATTATATGAATATGCAGGAGACAGCTAAGGTTTCTGTCTTCCACATGCAAACACTTTTTCCTCCTGATGTATGAACTGGGCAATAGCTGCACTTCAAGTAGAAACTGTGGTTGTGCTGCATGTGAATTGAGCCTGGGGGTCCAAACAGCTGTATCTTTCAGTTTATGGTATTCATTAACTCTTGTCACGGGGGGGGGGGGCAAAGTGGACACTGGCTCCTCCATGGGCTTCCTCCACCCTACCCACCCAACGATGCAGGAAAGGCAGTTTCAGGCTGGCTGACTCTCCCTTCCTGTCAGCCACAACAAACCCCACCCTTTCCCCCCTCACCTCTCCATGGGATGTGAGTGCCTGAACAGCCTAGTGGGCACAAAGGAAATTCTTCCTGGTGGTGGAAAGTGCTGTCAAGTCACAGCTGACTTATGGTGATCCCGTAGGATTTTCAAGGCAAGAGACATTCAGAGGTGGGTTTGCCATTGCCTGCCTCTGTGGAGTGACCCTGGACTTCCTTGGTAGTCTCTGGTTCAAGTACTAACCAGGGCTGTTCCTCCTTAGCTTCTGAGATCTGATGAGAGCTAGCTAGCCTGGGCCAATTGGGGCAGGGCGCTAACTTCCTAGCTCACTTTAAATGAATGAATATCGGTCAGATTCTTGGTCATTAAATTACACAGTTTATACAGATAGATATCACCTTTTCACATGAAACTTCAGAATCTGACAGGTCCAGTTCCTATTTTGAGTTTTATTGTTTTTATCCTGTTTTTGTAATCGACAAATCCCACATTATAAAATTTCACACAGCAGAGAAATTATGGCCCTCTATCTACATTATCACCATGACAGTTGCCAAAATTGAGTGAAAATAGCATGCTGCTGCCAAGTGTTACAATCCCCAACTCCTACCCCATTTTATGTAATTTTTTCCAAGCTGTTCCTGTACATTTGGGTTCTGTAGCTGACAGAAAGATAGTTTTCTCTGGGTAATTTCAAGCTTGTATGCTTATTGTTACCCTTGAATTAGATTTTCTGAGTGTGTCATTGTCAAATATCCATTTTCTGTTTGAATCATACACTCTAGCTTGTGCTGAAATTATTCAGTTGTGTGTTATGAGACGAAAGGCAAGAGGAAGAGTTGATAAGCTGGGGAATGGTGCATCCCACCATAGCAATAATGTATAACAAGAGTTATGAGATCATGCCAATGGATACACTCACATATACTTGCTGGATTTTGCGTATGTGTTAATGTCACTAAGACCTTTGGAATAAGAATGGGGAAGTTAGAAGTAGTCATTACCTTAGATGGGGTGCAAACATTTGTGTAAAACTTATGAGCCAGTCAAATTTTCTAGGAAGGAGGGAGGGGCAGAGACTTGAATATGCTGGAGAGAGAAGGAATATTGTCCATACTGAAGTCTTCTCATTTCCCTTACTCCAAGGAAGACAGTGGGAAACAAAATATCAGATAGAGATGAAAGTAAGAGGAACAAAGAGGCAATGTATACTTGGTGGAGAAAAGAGGAGCAGAAAGGAAATGGGTGATTGGATAAATAGAGGACGTGTAAAAAATAACAGGAAAAAAAATTGGGAGAAAAGAGAGAGGATGACAAGAGAATGTTGTTCTGGTTGATGCAGCAGTGAAAAACTATACCTGTCAATCCTGTTATTAAATGCTAATAATTTGTGTATTAACAATGGAGCATGCTCAGTAGCACTAACTGAAGCAAATTACCATTTTATTGTCCACAGCTGGAACCAGATTTCTCTCTGTCATAGAAAATGTGGACAAATATGTCTAAATTAGGAAAGGGAGCCTGAGAGGCTGTGTAATGTGTTATTTAACATTAAAACAAGGCTGAAATGGGATGGGGAAAGTATTTTTGTTGACCCAACACAAAATGCTACTGATGTATAAAACTGAAAAGTCTTCCTTGACATTTCCTTGAGATAGCTCCAGATAGAAGAAAGGAAATATTGTCCCAATCTTAATCTTTTAGGAGATTCCCCAGTACCTCCACACCATGCCTGTTGTACTCATATTTAGACTACGAGACACTAGATTCTATATTTCCTGGGAAAGACAAAGTTTAACAACCTTCTCCTTTCACCCAGTAATTGTAGACGCTAATGTTTACTGCATAGTGTAGATATGCCTACAACAGACATGATATAGAGGTCCAGAGAACAGACAAACCATTTTTTTGGGGGGGGGGTATTTCAGAGTAAAACTAAAAGTATTCATGCCAATGGAAAGTTACCCCTTAAACTCAAAACCCCTTAAAACAGTAACATTTAGTTTCAAAAGAGAGAACTTACAAAATGAGAGGGATACTTAAAAGGTTGGGCATTTGTTAGGGGAAATAACTGGCCTGAGAGAATAGACAGTTTCTGACATAACCATGTATTTTAAACATAAAATATACATGTGGATTTTAAGATGAGATCTACTGTTGAGATAAAGGAGGTTGATCAGACAAGCAGGGGACTCATGAGGACTCACACTCCATTCCCCCACTCTGCTAATCTTTGAGGCCTCCCTTGTGATAAGTAGCAGCTTAGGGAGGAAAGCATGAGTGGTTCCCCATCTTCCCTTTTTGGTACCTGGCCCCAATATGTAGATTTTTTAAAATCTATACTCTGAGGCCAAGTTTAGAATCAGATTTACTGTAAGAAGTCTGAGTTCTGTATTATAAGCAAACTAATTTTGGAAAGTAGGGACAATGGAGAAGCCAGATGTTCTTCCACATTCATAAATATCTCCTGGTGACATGCTGAGTATCTAAGCCTTTAAAAATCGTACTAGTTTTCTTTGCAGAAAATACTCGAGGTATCTGCAGTTTGAGCTGCCAATCCTCAGAAATAGGGGAGGGGGAATCAAATCAGAAGATAATTAATTTAAATACCATGATTTTAAAAACAGTCAACATTTAAACTAATATAATATTAGCATTTTTTTCAAACCACCCACAACCTCATATCATCGCCATAAGATTTTGGTTAATTTATCCTAAATGGAAGCTAACAGCTTGGTGGAATCAGATTTCACACAATTAATATAACAATGTTCAATGTTCTTGCTTGAACTTAATCGTCTAATTCTACACATCTAATTTAAAAAGAGAAGTTTAATGATAATTGTGTTGATTATTTTAAACTTTTGGATCATCTCTCTTTCTCCCACCCACATGCAGCATTATTCTCCTCCAACATCAGCTGTGCTTATTTCCAGATTCAATATCAGGTAAGGAAAAGAGATGTGCTCATATGAAAAACAAATCAATACAAACAAGCTGGGATCTTTCATGAAATGACAGCAGGAAAATACAAGGCATCAAACTCAATTGTGCAAAACGAAAAGTGTCTTTTCAGACATGTACTTTCACACATGGTAGCTCCCATTCTCTGAGTGCATTAGTGCATTCAGTGCTGCAGACACAACTGTGGTTTGGGATACAACACAATCATCTGATTTCTTAAAACATTTTATATCACCCTTCCATCCATTACTGGATTTAAAATGCAGCTTATGATAATTTTAAGAAGGCTGTTTTTATTCATTTATTTGTGTTATCCATAGTCCACCTTGGGACTCAAGGTGGATTATACAAAATGTCGATACAATCAACAACATGGGACATCCAATAAACAATGCAATAGTATTTGGATAGTAGAAATCTGGAACCAACCATAAATCTGCAACAGAACTGAAGCAAAGCATAAGTATTAACATGACATGTAAAATGGTGTAAGAATTACATAGCAGGATCCTACCTACAACAATAGACAATATGAACAATACACAGTACAGTAGTAGTACAGAACAGAGTCCTCAACCCTTTACCCAAATATCTTTCTGAACTATTTTGTTATGATACAGCCCTATTGCCCGAGTAGAAAAACCCTCCTGAATAAGCCAGTTTTGCATAGTTTGCAAAAAGCCCGGAGAATGGGACCTTTCCTGACCTCCTCAGGCAGGCCATGTCATAAAGAAAGGAAAAGCTAAGATTGAAAAAGAAGCTAAAAGTGACATTTTGATATTGACAAAGCTCCTTGAAATGGGAATTGTTTTAAAATGACACCATAAAAATCTACAGTAAAAGCCACAAAGCCGCTGGAACTCTGTAGTCTGAGGTATTAATGCAGTCTTTCCTTATTGTTTTTATCATACTTCTGCTTGTTGTATGACTTGTGCAAATGGTAGAACGTTGTTGGGTTTAGTTTCACCTATGAATTCAACCAGTATTTGAGAAATAAGTAAAATTAATTGATCCTCAACTTAATACAAATATATCTTCTCTCTCAAGCACTTTTTATGTCTTAAAATGTGGAAGTACTTTGCAAAGATATATGTTTCTGTGTTCCAGATAGAAAAAATAGGCAAGGGCATTTAAAGACTTTCCAGGGTTTCTCATGAGGCTGTTGGTATCAATGCCAAGGAAAGATGCAGGGTGTCCTCCTTTAAATTAAAAATCTGTTACATTGAACAACTTGAAGAAGTAAAACACCTCTGTGCAAATCAAGTTGTCAACCTTTTCATCTATTAAGCTAATTGACACACATTTAGCCTGTTTGCTCATTTGTGATACCAAAGGAAGTACTGCAGTTAATCAGGGCATGTATGTCATAAGAGAAGCCATACAAAAAATGGGCGACTAGAGAACAACAACTTCCTTGTTAAGGAAGACTTGCTATTACTAGAATGTCAGCAATGTGATCCTATAGGCATCAGTTTAGGGTTGGTAGATTCCCAGTCTGGGCAGGGGTTCCCTGATTTCTGGGGCTCCAGCCTGATGCCGGCCAGCTGGTCGGTGGGGGAAGTCCCACCCTCAAACAGGCATGTTGCCCTGTGATGTCCTATTACAATGATGTCACCCAGAAGTGATGTCATTGCATCGAGCACATCGAGGGTGATGCTCTAGTTTTTGGGCAAACTCTATGGTTTTGAAGGCAAAAAACCATAGAGTTTCCCCAAAAAACTAGAGCAACACCCCAGTGCCCAAACACAATGATGTCACTTCTGGGTTACATCATCACAGTGCATGCACTTTGTACATGCACGAGGAGATCCCGGAGGAGAGGCAGGATCTCCACGCCAGCAGTCAGGTAGGACCTGGCAACCCAGCATCAGCTTCTAGTAGAAGAACTGTGGTAATGCATTCCCATCAGAGATATCTTCATCCATGGAGTTAGAAAAATATAAGTGAAAAAATTCCTTTAGTTAATAGCCAGGGAAAACATGTTTGGGAAAGAAAGGCAGCCATATGCTAAATTAAAGTTAAAACCATGCCATATTAAATTGTGCAGGTGACCCACTCTTTTAAAAAAGAATGAACACTCACTGGTGCTATGTTTACTATAAATTTAGTGGTCAGCCTTGGCTCTCAGTGCAAAGAGGTACCTTTTTTTCCTTTTCTTTTTACAATAGTAAAAAAAAAAACCCTTTTGTACAAAGTGCTTCTTTCTCTAGTGTTCCCATCAGTAGTGTTTTCACATGTTTTCTAAGTGTGCATCACATGAGGCCAGAGAGGTATAGCCCAATGCCATATTCTCTATCATCAGGTACAAACTGTGACGTTAAAATGGTCCAGGAGCAGATACGTAACTGGTCCATAGTTTTCTTGGGTAGCAGCTGCCGGGAAGAGGGAAGAAGGGATAGGTAAGAACAGGGGTCTTTTTGTAGAAAAAGAGCTGCCGGAGCTCATTAACATAACTCATTAGCATATGCCACACATCCCTGACATCACCGGAAGTGTGTCATAAGGCCACACCCCCTGAAATCACCAGAAGTGTGTCATAAGGCCACACCACCTGACAACACCGGAATTGTGTCAGAAGGCAACACCCACCACTCAGGCTCCACGCCAAAAATCTCCAAGGTATTCCCAACTCAGCACCAAGAATGCAGAGCATCACTGCGCCAAAGATAAGAACATAAGAGAAGCCATGCTGGATCAGGCCAGTGGCCCATCCAGTCCAACACACTGTGTCACACATCGGCCAAAAATACTAGGAGCCCTCCAGAGGTCCACCAGTGGTGCCTGAACTTCAGAAGCCCTACCACTCTTGCCCCCCAAGCACCAATAACGCAGAGCATCACTGTGCCAGACATAAGAACATAAGAGAAGCCATGCTGAATCAGGCAGGTGGCTCATCCAGTCCAACACACTGTGTCACACATCTGCCAAAAATACCAGGGGCCCTCCGGAGGTCCACCAGCGGGTGGGACTTCATTCAAGCTGCTCTGAGTGGCCAGAACGAAGGAGGGGGTGGGGGCCTTTGTTCTCACCCCCCCGCAAGAAGGCGAGCCCCCGGGTCTTCCTTGGTGACCGTCCCCATCTTCTTCATCGTCCCATGGCTCCTTGACCCCCTAGGGGAGACCTCAACGTCCCGGGTCTTCAAGTGCAGGAAACCTCCGGGACGGAAAGCGCAGCTCTCTCCCTTAGTCCGAGAGGTGGTGGTGGTGGTGGGGCGCCATCACAGCCGCAAAGCCTGGCCGGAAGCGGGGGGCCGCGGCTGCCTGCGCGAAGACCAACGGGCCGACGACTGACTCTCCTCTCCTCTCCCGCTTGTCCAAGTGGACGGGAAACTTTGTTTTGGGGAGGAGGAGGAAAAAAGAAGCGCCCTCCTCGACTTTGCCGACCTGCCCAAGATGAACCAAACGGCCGGCGTCTCCAACAGCATCCTGGCAAGCTTGCTAGGTGTGCAGCACCGTGTGCGGGGAAAGGCCACTGGAGCTCTCGCCCCACACACCCCTCCCCCCCACTCGGGCTCCCCAGTCGAGAAGGGACCCAAACAAACACACGAGTGCGTGCCAACCCCGCCCAGCCCCGGAAGTGCCGTGCCAGGACGCCCGGGCGAGCCAGCCCCAGAACTTTCCCAACGTCCGGCCGAAGCTTCCACCCCACCCCCTTTCCCTTTACTGAGAGCAAGAAGAGAGGAGAACTCCCGGGACTTATTTTCGGCGCTTTGGGAAAGTTCTATGGCTGGCCCACCCGGGCGTCCTGGCGCAGTCCTTCTGGGGCTGGGCGGGCTTGGCGCGCGCTCATGTGTTTGTTTGTGTCCCTTCTCGACTGTTTGGGGAGCCCGAGTGGGGGGGGGTGCGGGGCGAGAGCTCCAGTGCTAATCAAGTTTACAAAGCAGAGAAGTCGGGATCAAATATTGAGAGCGTCTTCATCAACGCCTATGAAAATTGGAGAGTAGACAATCAGAATTTTGAAGGATGTTCCATTTGAAATTCGAATGAAGAGGAAGGCGTATAAAGGACTGACCTTATTCTTGCAAAATAATCAAATTAGCTATCGATGGTTGATTCCAGAAGGACTTATTTTCAAATTTAAAGATAAAAGGGAGAAGATTGACTCCATTTTCAAAGCTCAAGA
>NW_015174300.1:102645-111916 GCF_001447785.1 Gekko japonicus | reverse complement strand
ATAAGAACATAAGAGAAGCCATGCTGGATCAGGCCAGTGGCCCATCCAGTCCAACACACTGTGTCACACATCGGCCAAAAATACTAGGAGCCCTCCAGAGGTCCACCAGTGGTGCCTGAACTTCAGAAGCCCTACCACTCTTGCCCCCCAAGCACCAATAACGCAGAGCATCACTGTGCCAGACATAAGAACATAAGAGAAGCCATGCTGAATCAGGCAGGTGGCTCATCCAGTCCAACACACTGTGTCACACATCTGCCAAAAATACCAGGGGCCCTCCGGAGGTCCACCAGCGGGTGGGACTTCATTCAAGCTGCTCTGAGTGGCCAGAACGAAGGAGGGGGTGGGGGCCTTTGTTCTCACCCCCCCGCAAGAAGGCGAGCCCCCGGGTCTTCCTTGGTGACCGTCCCCATCTTCTTCATCGTCCCATGGCTCCTTGACCCCCTAGGGGAGACCTCAACGTCCCGGGTCTTCAAGTGCAGGAAACCTCCGGGACGGAAAGCGCAGCTCTCTCCCTTAGTCCGAGAGGTGGTGGTGGTGGTGGGGCGCCATCACAGCCGCAAAGCCTGGCCGGAAGCGGGGGGCCGCGGCTGCCTGCGCGAAGACCAACGGGCCGACGACTGACTCTCCTCTCCTCTCCCGCTTGTCCAAGTGGACGGGAAACTTTGTTTTGGGGAGGAGGAGGAAAAAAGAAGCGCCCTCCTCGACTTTGCCGACCTGCCCAAGATGAACCAAACGGCCGGCGTCTCCAACAGCATCCTGGCAAGCTTGCTAGGTGTGCAGCACCGTGTGCGGGGAAAGGCCACTGGAGCTCTCGCCCCACACACCCCTCCCCCCCACTCGGGCTCCCCAGTCGAGAAGGGACCCAAACAAACACACGAGTGCGTGCCAAGCCCGCCCAGCCCCGGAAGTGCCGTGCCAGGACGCCCGGGCGAGCCAGCCCCAGAACTTTCCCAACGTCCGGCCGAAGCTTCCACCCCACCCCCTTTCCCTTTACTGAGAGCAAGAAGAGAGGAGAACTCCCGGGACTTATTTTCGGCGCTTTGGGAAAGTTCTATGGCTGGCCCACCCGGGCGTCCTGGCGCAGTCCTTCTGGGGCTGGGCGGGCTTGGCGCGCGCTCATGTGTTTGTTTGTGTCCCTTCTCGACTGTTTGGGGAGCCCGAGTGGGGGGGGGTGCGGGGCGAGAGCTCCAGTGCTAATCAAGTTTACAAAGCAGAGAAGTCGGGATCAAATATTGAGAGCGTCTTCATCAACGCCTATGAAAATTGGAGAGTAGACAATCAGAATTTTGAAGGATGTTCCATTTGAAATTCGAATGAAGAGGAAGGCGTATAAAGGACTGACCTTATTCTTGCAAAATAATCAAATTAGCTATCGATGGTTGATTCCAGAAGGACTTATTTTCAAATTTAAAGATAAAAGGGAGAAGATTGACTCCATTTTCAAAGCTCAAGACAGTGAAGGAGACAGCGGCTCGGAGACGGGGGACAAGACTCCGGAAGATGAAGGAGCAGGGAAAGGACCATCCTACAACCTGAGAGACATAAAAGGAAGGCAGCCCAGAACTTGAAGATTGGTTCGAAAAGCGCATGAAAAGACTTTACTAACAATAAACCAAAGGGACACTACTAATACATTAACATTTATATTTGTTTTTCACAGGTTAAGATGAAAGACGATTGACAACTCACAGAAGAAGCCAAAAGAAGATTTGTTTAATACTAACAAAAGATTAACATACTAATAGAGCATCACTCAAACTTTTCTTAGTCCAGCTATATACCCTCCCCCTTTCTGATATTAAAAGCAATAAATTCTCTCCTTTTTAGGAGAGTTAATTAAAAAAAAAGAAATAAAATTTTACATCCAATGGAGTCTTCCTTTACTGGGGGCTTTTTCTTTAATACAAGCCTATCCTATTGCTGCACTCTAAAAATGAAGAATGATGAAATTTTTTAAAAAATATTTGTTAGGAGGTATGGAAGTCTGACATTAAAACCACACATAGATTTAAAGAGGCAGGCAGCAATTCTGCTCAGGTTTAAAAAGTCAGTTAGGTTCCACTAATAAATAATTGGATAGATTCTTTTAGACTGTGTTTAGATTGAAAGGTTGTTGCACCCTATCTTAGATGTATTTGGTATTTTACAGAGGGGGAAAATCAGAAGGCATGTTATTATTCCTAAGAGTTCACAATCTAAAATTTGATGGGGAGGGCTAGGAGTGGGGAAGAAAGCAGGGAAAGGACAGAGGCAAAGGATTGATTGCACTTCCTGTTCTGCAGTCTGGTTCTGGAATACCTCCAGCTATAGTGCAGTGGACCACTGCTGGAAGAACAACTGGGCAATGTAAAAGGTGGAGGTTGGATGCTGTCATGGAATTTGCAGAAGACAATTGTGATCTCAAGGAGTTAGATGGTGTACAGCATTTTCCTCCCCTCCCCCCATGACACAGCTTTTTGCCAGCTGGGACTGAACAGTCACCTTCTGCCTTATCTCTCCCCCCCCCCCAAAGCCTTGTTATAAATCATTGTTTTTCTGTGTTCAGCTGGTTCCTGCCTGCTGGTGAACAGAACTGAGGGCAGCATCCTTATCCATATTGGATGCTTGCCACTTCTAATTAGGTAACTCAAGACAGTCTGAGATGTTTCACTCTTGCCAAGGCCAGTACAACAAATCTCTGCAGTTCATTATTAGGGAACAGCCTAGGGATTCGAACCTCAGCCCAGGCTGATCTTGCATAACACTGCTGTGCAGTTTGACCAGGGGAAGAGCTGGCATCCACTGTCATTCTTGGGGGTTCCAGACAGCAGAAGGGATGTAAGCATACTATTCTTTTGTATTAAATCTCCTCTGGAAGCTATTTCATTCTTTGGACAACTCTAAGCTACTTAAATAAATCTATTCTTCCTCCACATACTGTGCATTCATTGTTTATCATATCACATAAAAGAACCATTGCCTCTTGCCAATACAGATGCAAACATCACACCTCTCCAACCTGCCTTTCCTGTGAACATCTTCAAACACTTGGATACCTGCAGTGAAAATTCACTGGGAATCTGTGATTCTGGACAAGTGCTCATTATGTGTTTGAACTCTGATAACATAAATCTGTTTTCTTACATACAAAGAAGAACACCCTTATAAATATACCAAACTGGACTACCAGGTAAAGTTGCTTCAATAAAAGTTGTTTCATTTTGCCCTGCAGTTATGGAATTTAGATGGACCGATTGTTGATGGATACTAAGAGCATGGGGAAGTGTACAGATCTTATAAACCGTATCGATGGTAGCTTGAGGACAGAGATAAAAACTTTATGAAATCTAATAATGTGCAAATACTTCTGCATTAATTATCCTGTGTTACCGAATATTTAAAATCTCAAGCTGACAATTAGAATAATTAATGTGCCCTTGTGATTACCTTCAGAGAAACGGGGAAGTAATGATCCGGGGCATATTGGTTAAAACTGCGAGCCAGACAAAAACACGGTGTTCTTTTCCTTCTAGAAGTTCTAAGTGGAAGGTTGTAGTTTGTTTGATGATACCACAAGATGAATTATCAAGTACATACAAACAAACTTGAGTTCATTTAAACTGAAATCTATCAATATTAGAGAGAAACTGACCATTAGGCAAATAAAGAAAAGTGCTTTAACAAGATCCTGTGCCATAAGTCTTTAGCAATGGAAGGTTTTTTAATTTAAAAAAAGTATGAATGATGACACACCCCTTGGAGTGTTTCCTGGCAAATGACATGGCGAGCTACTTTAACTTCCCCCCCAATGCACTATATGTAAGAAAGACCAAGTTGGGTCAACTGACCCAGCAATCACTTGCTTTACTATTGATTTTCACATCTTGCATTCTTGTACACATTTCAGGAGAGTTGCCTTAGGAACAGAGAAGCCATCAGAATGAATTGAAGATGTGTCATAAAGAATCTGAGAGTGGAATCCATTAAACTGTTCAGAGCTGAACACCAGTGTACCCTGACAATGTAAGCAGTATTATTGCCAAAACTTTATATATCTAGTAATTGGTGTGGGGGACCTACTCTTATGCTTACAAGTCCCACAAATAACACTTTTTAACATTTTTCAATTGTACTCATACTAGAAAAAAAATTGGCATTTCATACCCACATTCTAAATCCTGTAATGTGTATTAAACATCAGAAATGTTTAAATCTTTGATGTAAGATCAGAAGTCATGCAGACATTTCCAGGGGTTGCCATAACTGAAAATCAAAGAGATTTTTCAGAGGTATAATATATTAGCCTAATTGCTCTGAGTTGTTATCAATATTGGGGAATATGAAATGTTGTAAAATAGCAATAGACAATAAGGGAACAAACACCTTTATATACAGGGGTCCCGCTTCTTCCAGAAGCACCAGAAATAGACACAGAGGCTAGTTTCAATATAAAAGAATTCCTTTACTGTAGATTCGTCACAAGCAAACAATACACAAACACACAAACAGTAATTAAACATTCACACAAACAATACAGACTTAAGGAAGGAGAGGTGATTGATACCTAATGGAGGGGTTATGGGGTGATACTACCTGTCCAGACGTGCAGAGGTCCATGAAGAAAGGGTGGTGACCCAAAACCCACAGGGTTCCAGGGGTGGACTGCCAGTTGGCATCATGGCACAAAACACATGGTCTAAAGGCCATGTGTTCGCTGGGATGTAGGCATTGAAAAACAATGCAGACCAATGGGTGGCCCTGGGGGGCTGGTCTCAGGTGAGAACAATAGATTACCTGGACCAATGATGAGTCCCAGGAGTGTGTGGCATCAGGATGGGCAAGGCCTAGATGTGACCAATGAACTTCCAGAGAGGCAGGGTCTGGATTTTACAATAGAAGCCAGGTGTTGGATGACTGTACTGGGGGTGTCCATTGTGGAACAATAGAGTGGTCTGGTGTTTCCCCTAGTGCCAGACAAAAGGAGTGATGTTTCTTAATGTGTGGCAGGGTGAACCTGAATGTCTGACCATTCACTAGACATGAAGAGTTAATATTTACCTTGATAGGTCTGGCATAGGTGTAAGAATGCAGATATCTTAGACAAATATATGGAGACAGGGATGAGAGGAGTATTCCAAAGATACTTCCTGACATGGGTGTAACAGGAGAGGGGGGTTGGAAATATGCAGCACACTTCATTCACGACAATAGCACAGACCAGAGGCTTTTTGTCTCTGCCAGGCTTCTGATGAGTCTCCCTAAATGGGACCACATCTGACCTGGGCTGAAAGCGCTGCACTGGCTGTCAATAGCATTCCGAATCCACTTCAAAGTGCTGGTACTTACCTTTAAAGCCCTATATGGCCAGGGTCCAATGTACCTGAGGGACCACGTTTCCCCATACATACCCCAGAGAGCACTAAGGTCGGGGGCCCAACATAGTCTTGTGATTCCAGGCCCCCGGAGCTCTTCCGCCAGACTTTTCATTAGGAGCTGCCACTATCACCTCCACCAACGACCGTGAGGGACGGCCCAATATAAAACTTTTACAGTACCGTGATGGACCAAAATGGGCTCTGGGTTAATATCCCCTGGGTTAATATTCTCAAGCCTTCGTCTTGATTTGACTGAAGCAATGATATCACTGAGCACTATTAATGTTAATCTGAATGTTTTATTTTGATTTTAATGATCATACAGGCACTTGATGCCCTTGTTGTGAGCCGCCCTGAGCCCGTTCGCGGGGAGGGCGGGATAGAAATGTGAGAAATAAATAAATAAATAACTATTCATGTGGGTACATTTAACTTATTGTGAATGGGTTAACTTCAAAAAGGTTAACTTGCTACAGCTCCAAGCCTATATAAGAGATCAGTTCACAAATAAGTTAGAGCCTATGAATGGAAATGAAATGTTTGGTAGCCCTTGTCAGTTCATGCGCACTCTCATGCTTATAAACTCCAGTAGTCCATGCTGAGCTGTGCATCGAGAGGCTTGGCCCAGATTGCCCAAGGTTTTGTGGGAAAATGCTTTGGCTGATGTCAGGGAACTGAACTAAGGCAAAAGGCCACAGGGAGTGATGACCAGAAAGCTACAGCAAATTGGAACAAAACCATGTGGGTACAAAATCCAGCCCTGGGAACAGATGAAGCAGCAGAGATATTTGGAAAACCTTCTATAAAGTTGAGAAGAAATGGTCTTAATAAAGCAAAAACTAAAAGAGAAAATTCCTCTTGCCAGCGACACTGCTTGATTTGAAATACATAGCGGAAACACAGTTTTCTGAGAAAATGTGGACCAGTTGTGGATCATTCCAAAAGTCAGGGTAACTGGTTTTCTATTTTGAAGCTTAAAGATTTGGGCAAAGCAGTGGTCCTTGCAATGGAGAATGTGATTGGAATATTTTCCATAGCACTTTTGCTAAAACTGCAAGATTCAGATCAAACCAGAACTGTTTATACAGATAAATACAAACACACTGAGGATTTTCTTTGTCTCTCCATCCCCACAGACAAGCAGAAGGCCCATCATTTGTAGAGGCAAACCTGGCCTTCTCAGGCGTTGCCCCATTATAGAATCTTCTCCCTCAGGGAATCCATATAGCTTCAACCCTCCAATCCAAGCTCCAAAGTATTTTAATTAAATGGATTGCATTTTATTTGATGCTCTTTCACCACTTTGTATATTATTAATTAAAAGAAAAGACAGAAATATAAAAAGCAAATAATTTCTCTTTCTTTCAGGAGAGGCTAGTTAGTTGCCATGTTGGATGGAGAATTTAAAATGTATGATATACCCACTCTTTCAGATAAAAGTTGTGTAGTTTAGTCATACAATATTAAGGATTATATCCTTGTTGCTAGCTACTTCCAGCAAATAGAATCATGAAAAGCTGTGTCTGTTTTTTCAGCATTCTATCATTGTAATGGTTGAATATACTTTAAGAATAAATACATATAATTAATAATCATGTTATCATAAAGGGTTCCCCCCCCCAAAAAAAAAACAGAAGGTAGCTGAATGAAGGTCTCCCTAGGAATCAGGAGGGGATACAACCCTGCTACATTCAAGATCATGGTAAACACAGAATCTAATAGTTCAGATCTACGAGCAGTTTTGTAAGGAAACAAATGTTTATTACCGACCAATACCCATGTTGGGGAGAGAAGGTGGCATGGTATAGCCCAATCTCATCAGATCTCGGAAGCTAAGTAGGGTCAGTACTGGGATGGGAGACCACCAAGGAAGATTCTGCAGAGGAAGCCAATGACAAACCACCTCTGCTTTTCACTTGCAATAAAAGCCTCTTGCTGGGGTTGCCATAAGTCACTTCCAACTTAACAGTGCATACAGATATAATGCCCATGTTGGAGGCCATGTGATTATTTATTTGGAAGACATATATGCAGGGGTCATTTGGGGGGGGACTCGGGGGGACGCCATCCCCCCGGGTGAGGTGCGGGAGGGCGGGGCCTGGAGCTCCCTGCTGGTGCCCGCTGGAGGTCGCCGCCGGCTGTGGGGAGGACACACTTCCGGTGATGTCAGGGGGTGTGGCATATGCTAATGAGTTATGCTAATGAGTCCCCCTAGCTCTTTTTCTACGAAATGACCCCTGATTCCCAGTAGTCATGTATGGCTGCGAGAGTTGGACTATAAGGAAGGCCAAGCGCCGAATAATAGATTCTTTTGAACTATGGTGCTGGAGAAGACTCTTGAGAGTCCCTTGGACTGCAAGAAGATCAAATCAGTCAATCTTAAAAGAAATCAACCCTGACTATTCCCTGGAAGGCCAGATAATGAAACTGAAGCTCAAATACTTTGGCCACCAAATGAGAAGGGAGCACTCACTGGAGAAGACCCTGATGCTGGGAAAGATTGAAGGTCAAAGAAGACGGGGACGGCAAAGGATGAGATGGTTAGACAGTGTCATCGATGCAATGAACATGAAACTGAGCAAACTTCAGAGGACGGCGGAAGACAGGAGGGCCTGGCGTGATCTTGTTCATGGGGTCGCGAAGAGTCGGACTCGACTGTGCAACTGAACAACAACAATGGGTCTTGGGGATGGATAGAATCATTTTCAGCCAGACATTGGATGTAGTCCAAATAGCATAGTAATGGTGAAGGATGAGACACAACTCTTTTCTGGTTGATTTTAAAGGGCTTAGGGACTGGAAGAGTAGCATTAGCAAAAATGAATTTAGTGCCAAGATTTACATTCCTTTTTCAATTTCTCCTACTATCAGTCCCGCTGGTAAAGTTAAAAGGGTGGAATGATTGATTAGGGATGTTTATTTAGAAGAAGAGATGTCCTAGAATTTTTAGACATGCTTAACAGAAATCTATTACAAAGTGAGGACTGGGTCTTCCCAGACAACATGTGTTTTACCAACATTGCCAATTACTGTTATCAACCCAGGAAGGAAATCTCAGTGGAGGGAATTAGAACAGACTGTTTTAAAGCACTCTTAAAATACTGTAGTCTTAGGTGAATCATGGAACGATCACTCTATATCTGACATGTGCATGTCTGAAAGAACTCCCCAAACCCCTGTGAGTTAGGTTAGGCTGAGAGTGAGTGACTGGCCTGAGGTCATTCAGCAAGCTTCTGTAGTAGAGAGGGGATTTGAACCTGGGTCTCTCAGATTCTAGTCTGATGCTCTAGCCACCACACCACATTTGCTCTTTGCAAATCCCTCTTCACAAGCTGTTGTGGGTTGTTGAGGTCAGTTGCTTTTCCCTGGATATTTTTTTGAGCATTCTAGAATTCTGGCAAACTTTCATGAATGAAAATTAAATCTCCAGTCCGCAGACAAAATCTCATTCAGGAGAAATCATATAATCACCTGGTTTTCTTAATTCCTTCTCTCTAAATTTTTCTCTTGAGTTTATATGTTGCACAAGTTTGTATGCGTATTGGGAAATTATACATTTTATTGTGGGCTTTTTATTATTGGGTACTATATTTGTCCTCTAATATTATGCTGACTGCTTGAATGTATTTCATTCCACTCAACTTATGTGTTTCTGCTTTATCCTAATTTCCGCCCTAGTTTGTTTTGAAACCCCAAACCTTCATTACAGATGCCTGAAAAAGGTGATAGTCTAAGTTCGTGATCCTCTAGCTTGGTGATAGAGCTGAAGCTTGCAGTTCCTGCTTGGGAGGGAATGATGGAAGAGAGGCTTCTTGCCTCTGCTTAGCTGCTTTTGTGTAACTCTGGGGCCAGTGAGAAGCAGGCCATTCACTCAGGAGTCTAATCCTTCCCTGTCCCCAACCCCCCCCCCCCCA
>NW_015174300.1:75296-102553 GCF_001447785.1 Gekko japonicus | reverse complement strand
CCTGCTGAAACCTCAACCAGTTATCCTGAAGAAGTATAATTAAGGTGGGATATGTGCCAAGTGTCAGCAAGCTGCCAATGTTTTGTTTCATTTCTTAGATGTGTGTGTGCGCTTGCCTCTGTTTCTGTAGACCTGTAGATACACATGGCTATGTAGCTCGCCATAACAATTATATCTCCTCAAGGCCACAGGTGGAAGCAAGGGTCGTTAGTGCAGGGAAGCTCTCATGAATCACCGTGAGAAGAAGATAACATGAGAGGCTTGCAACCGTTAGTTCTCATGCCCAAAGGCGCGAGTGGGGAAACCCTGCAAGCACACGGGAAGCCCCCCAATTGGGTAGTAGTGGTTTGAATGTTTTATTATATGCTTTGCCAGTGCCAGTATTCTCCATTCTGAACAGTGATACTGTTATGCACCTTCAGCTCTAATAAAGTTACCTTTTCTTCAAAAGCGTGCTTGTTATGATGCCAGGAGGAGTCTGACACCAAGAAGCCCACAGTATTAGGATGCCTGGAAAGGGGGAAGATAAATTACCCAATAAATTGTTCTCCTGGTGGTGCTATATGGGCCCCCCAATTATTAGTAGGTAATGGTAATTTAACTTTCCCTTGGGACACTTGGTGGTTTCCCACAAGTTCACACCAATGAGAACTGAGAAACTAAAAAAAGTCCAAAGTGTAGCTGAACCAAGGTGAACAGTGATAACTTGTGCAGGACTACAGATGACTGAGACTCTGTGCCTAAGCGTTTGTAAGACACAGTGGCTGGAATTCTCTACCCATGCAATAAAAAAAAACTGGCATGTTTAAAAAGTCATTTTGAAGGGCTTTTCAATAAAAGGGTCATATTTATGGCACAAGCCTTAGGGAGAAGTCACAACATGTAAGCCTTTGTTTATTTAGAGCATTTCCCTAACAATGCCTTGGCATGTATCCAGGCCCATGTTTACAACAAGGCAAATAGTATTGCAGAAGATAAATTGTTTAAAATAATTCTTACAGAAATCTTCTTCTGAGTCTAAATGGCTGCTATAACCAAATTCAACACATTAAGCGGATAATGCACCAAATAGCTGGAGTTAAATCATAAATGTTCAGTTGCTAACTCTGTTAACTCTGCGGGCCTCAAATGATTCACTACAAAGAAATGCCATGAAAACAAAACAAAGGTGATTGGTCTGTAGTAAATAGCTCCAGGACTTCAACCCAAGTGGCATATGCCCCTCAAAATCTAACAGTATATTCAGTTCAGAGCACTACAGTTTAACTCATATAAGGATATGTACCCCCCCCCCCAAAAGGAGTGAATGGAGCTGCTTTCGGTTTTGGTGGGCTGATAGCAGCCATCTCTCCCGGCTCCCGGGGACATGGACTGCAAACCAGCAGTTAGAGAGGGGGTGCGATCGTACGAGGGATGGGTCCTGAGTCAGGGGGCGCTGAGTTTCATCACCCCCCGAGCTTGTTGCCTGGGGGTGGGGGCATCCTTTTGCCCTGATGGTCTCTCCGCTGTGTTCCAGTATTGGACTAAGCTACGCACTGAATGTGACATGCGACTGGCGAAATCGATGAATTAACGGATGAAGAGTGAGTAAAAGTAAATTGAAGCATCAGAGGGAAGTGAAGTTTATCCTTGCAAGCATGGGGGGGAGGTAGGCGCGGACCCTCCCCCTCTTTTCCCAGACAATGGAATTAATCACTATTGTATAAACGGAGCTTGAAGGGACTGAGATGGAGAATCGTTGAGATTTAAGAACTAACAATTAAGTAAACATTCAGGACTTTTAAAAAATCTTAATAGAAAATATTTATTTTCAAAATTTGTTTGGCTGGGAATGGCTAGAGTGAAGCACAGTTGGTGGCTGGAAATGGCTAGGATGAATGCACTTGGAAATTTCTTCTTAAAGATTGTTAACATTACCAAAGGGTCAGAGTGAAGCAAAGGCCACCCACCCCCCCAAAAAAACTTTTAAGGGGGTGGGCAGAGCAAAAAGAGAGAAAGGATCGAATTGCAAAACTTATGGGAGTTGAAGCGCTTATACAGGCACCGGACTAGACAGTTGACTAGATTAGATCACTCAAGGGTATCTATGCAGAGGTAACCAAATCAGGCTATTGGGCGGGTATCCTTCCTTTCCCCGGGGGGGGGGGGAAGTTGAATGCTGTCCTGAGCTTCTTGAAAGAAAGGCAGGATAAACATGCTAGACAGATTTTCTTGTCCAGGGAAGACATTCTGTGGTGTTCAATGAAGTATTCATGGATGTGTACTGCACCAACTAATATTACCTTTGTTTTTCTATTTAGATATGTTGCAATGGGCTGTAATATTGACATTACCATGAAGAATGGAATTCCAATAACGGCTGAAGTTTTAGATGACACTCTAGCAAAAATAATAAATAATCCTTTTCAAAATTACTAGTGCATTGTGGAAGCATAAAAAGCAGCCTGTCTAGCTTTATTACAAATCAAGCAGGATTTTGTGTCTCCTGGCAGGTACTAATATGCACTAAATCAATTTAATTTGTTTTGTTCAGTCCAGCCATGCTACCAGGTGAACAATATTGCACAAGCTTATACAAGGAACTTTAAAAAAATGCTTGTACCAGCTGTACACGGTGATGATTAGAGATGGGAGTGAAGCTATATATTTACAGGTATGAAAATAGTGGGGACTGATAAGGAGCTTCTGTGAGTGTCTGTACATTAACAGATGGGGATGCTTCCTCATCTAGGCATACATCCATTTTACTCCAACTATCATGGAGGAGTGAGAAAGCACATAACAGGTAACTGTAGTTTTCCAAGTTTAGGGTTGTAATCTTTCTGTTTTTATTTTCTTGCACCCAGATTGCTGTAACCTATATACCTTAAGAGGTGTTGGTAGTAGAATAAAGTATTTTGTGTTGTTTAGACAAGAGACTGCCTTGACCCCTGCCTGTGTTACCAACAGCCCTGCTTTATGGTCCTCCGGGCATTGAACAGTTACAAGCGGCATGTCTCCAGAAGGTGGTGATGACGACTACCAGAGAAAGAGCCCCCTCCCCAAGGGAGAGTCGGGAAGCAGTGAGGGATTCCCACAGGCAAGGTTGGGTACCTCTTGGCAAGAATACACCCCCTCCTTGTCTCTGGGCATCCTTGTGCCTCTCTTCTTGCCTTCTTGCTATCTAATTACACAAGCAGGGAGAGAGAATGACCTGAGAGATGCAAGGGGAAAATATGTTGCAGGGGCAAAGGGAAGGACACTCTAGCCCCTGTCACTAAGCAAAGGGCCACTCAGGAAGAATACAGTGGCAAGGGGGAGACAAACCTGGCCCAGCCATTGTTCAGAAAAGTAGCAGATGCAGAAAGCATAATTTTCTGCTCACTGCTGGAAAGGATTGTGCTCCATCTGACAGTTGCTCTGAGACTTCAAAACGGAAAGGAAAGGGACAGTGGTCCATCTCACTGGTCAAAGGATGAAGGACTGCAGGATGATTGTACCCAGGGCTATTATGAGAAGAGTATGAGGCCCAGGACATACTTCTCTCAGCCCTGCAAGACTTCTAAGTCTCATGATGAGGCTTCCATTCCCAATGATAGCTTTACAATAGCTGATTAAATTAAGCTTTATTAGAGTTTAATACTATCCTCCCCCCACCCCTTCTACTTTCTATTTCAGATGGATGACTCCTTATATTGTAAGGGCCTTCACATAGGAGTCCATAAATAGGCTAGTATTATTAACCTTATAATGCAGATGTTGTGAATCTGAAACTAAAAAAGTGGTTGGCCAATGCTTTCTTTTGGGGGGGAGGGCAAAAGGCTTTCTAATGAGTTTGGAGCAGAAGTGAGACTTGAGCCGGAGCTTCCCAGATCACCCTTCATTCTCTTTGCCAGTCTGCTGTATCAGCTCCCCAAACAATTGTATCCTTAGACAACAACAACCTAGTATCTGGAATTATTCGGACTACGTCCCTTATAACCACTGTGCATCACAGTACATCTCTGTTTCAGACAACTGGCAAACATCCACATTGAGGAAATATGGCTGAAGTGAAAATAGGTTTTGGGGGATTTTACCCCTCAGAGTCTGAAGGGGCATTTTGCACAAAAATTGCAGGTAACTTAGAAGGTTAACTTAGAAGTGTTATTAATCACCGGTGCTGTCAGCCAAGATGATTAGTACTTTTAATATCTATTGCTTTCCTGAGTGCAATTACCACCTAATTACCTCTCTGTCACCTAATCAAAGGCACTTAAAAAAAAAGCTGATTGTGTTGGAAGTTGGCTTTTTCTATACACTCAATAGTAATAAAAGGCAGGATTCACATTAAAACACATTCACTTTCCAAAAGAGGAACAATACAGTGAATGGTATTTTATTAAGAAGAGAGAGAACCTCAGTATATGGCCTCAGTCACTAAATACAAAGAGGCAGCACTCCTTCAAACACATTTAGTTTGACTGCCACCAGCAGAAAACACCTTGCTGCATTTCTAGGCTAAGAAAGATGTGGGATGGAAAATAGGGTGCAAAGAAGTTTGCAGAGCACTCCTAAGTATGTCTATTCAGAAGTAAGTACCTTTGAGCTTAGTGGGGCTTACTGCCAAGTAACTGTGTTTAGGATTGCAGTTTGTATGCCACACCAAAATCTATATTAAAATTACCCTTTTTAGCTATTTCCGTTTTGGCTGTTGGCCTTTGTCATTGTGCCCCAAACTCTGCCAGTGATAAGGAACGTGCAGAGAGGTCTAGCCATCCCTTGGAGTGGAAAACAAAATCGCAAAAGTTGACATTGTTGTTATTTTATAACTATTTCCCCCAAGCATTGCTCCTTTCCCCCCTCCCCTGCAAAAGGAAGTCTGGTGCTTTTCACAGACTAACATGCAGCTGTAGACCAATGGAGTCACTCTCTCTGTGCCATTAAAAAACAAACACCCAAACTAAAATTGTGCTTGTATCATTTTGTATTTTGAGATATATTTCATACTGTATATCTTCTGTCTCTTTGGTGTATTGGATTGTAAACTGACTGGGGGGGGGGCAGATGGTGGAATTAAAAATATCTCAAGAAATTACTGTACAATAGGCCAGTGTTTGAAAAAGTGGAGAACCTCAGTGATCCCCTGCCTGGCAACATGCCCTTTCTTGCTGTGCATTAGATGGTGTTCCATTGTTAGGCCATCGATAGAAGAGGCAGCAAACCAGTGACAACCTGTCTACATGATAAAAGATGAAAACAGAGAAAAAAGGCTTTGGGGAACTTGTACCAAATTTCATTTGACGCTTTTGCATAAAACTGCAAAATTCCCCTTGGGTCATCTGCTAATGCAATTTTCAAGACAGCAAAGTGAGAACATATTGCTCATTTGGTGTGCCTCCTGGACAGTACTTTTCTCCTGGGAAAAATATTGCAGGGTCAAAGTCCACTGTGTGCTGCCACCTGGTGGGTACTACAGATGTTAATGTTTATTATGGACTTCTCTGCAGGTTTGCTGCCTGTTCATTACAATATTGCACATGGCTGAAATCCTCCAAGAATGGAACAGAAAATGTACTGTGGTTGACAGGTAGTTTCCTTCATGTGTTTATCATGGGTTACCTTTCCTTCTTTATTTTCAGCTTTGATATTATTTTGTGGTGGTGAAAATAGTACATGGCTGTGTGCCACCCCCTCTATGGATGTTTGTGTATGTGTGAGGGAGGGAGGGAGGGAGGGAGGGAGGGAGGGAGGAGAGGGATACTGAAGTTTAGTCCCACATTACAAGCCCTCCCTGTTACAAAATCATTGCCCTCTAGTTTATCTATACTTCCTTTTGCTTCACATGTCTGCACACATCATAGCAATGATATAATCCCCATGTCCAATTTTGAAAAAGCCCTTTTTTGTGGATTCAGATAGTCCCTCCTTTTAAAAGACTGCATGTATCTTTAACTGAGGGAAACATATGCTCCAGCACAACTGGGTCATCTCTGCCAAGTGACAAATCACACTCTCTTTTTTCCCCTCACATGCACATGTAGTCATGCTCAGACTAGCATAAATGGATTTGAGGCCAAGAGATAAAGTATGATAAGTGAACCTCATAGCTCAGCTAGGATTTGAACGTCAGCACTGTATTCATTGCACGTTTGTCATCCCCAAAGGGCTCAGGTTGTGTCTTAATGTGGTAAGCCTGCTTTGCAGGGAGGGCGGGGTATACATTTGACAATAAAATAAATTAGATGGAGCTTTTGTCACTAAAATATGCTCTTGATATTGGTTCCTGATGGTGGTCAGGGGAGGAGATTCTCCATAACAATTTTTATTGTTCTAATTCCAAACAATGGTCCCAGGGTGTGGATCAAAAAATCCATGTTCAGGCAGAAGGAAGATATCCACAAATCCAATAGAAATTTTATTTCTAATTTGGAGACTTAACTCTCCCCCAACAAAATGCTGCCTGAGCTGTCATGAAATTTCATGAGATCATGGTTGGAATTGTGGGTTGGCACAGCAAACCTAGCAGGGTGTGAGTGTGTGTGTGTGTGTGGGGGGGACAAAAGCAGCAGATGGGAAGTCTCATGGGTCCCTGTTTGTATGAATGGGTATATCTGCCTCAGTTCATAGAAAATGGATCATGCTTTAGCCTCACTGAAATCATTTGTATTTTAGTCAGCCACAACTGATTTGTCTCCTGGATGCCAATGGGACTTAGCGTAACTAATGTGCTCTGGGCTGGAAACAATATTTGTATTTATAAAATGGACACACAAGTAGGCACAAAGTGTAACTTTGCTTAAGAACACATTACAATGGATTGGATTGGATTCTGTCAACTTTCTGCTCTTAAGAGGCGGGTCTTTCCTGACTTCCCCATTTTCTGCCACAGCCTTGAGGCCCCACAAAATCTGCAGAGGGTTGTGAGACTATTGTAAAAAAAAAAAAAAGCACAACAATATGAGGGAGCAGATGAAACCATTTGTTTCTGTTTTGGATAAAAAGAAGATTCAAAGGAGCAGAATCAAAATTTAAGTATCCCCCCAATGGTGTATAAACTACTAAGAAACACTAGAAAGACTGATGTGGCATCATTTATCAACAAATGCACAGTAGGTCTTTTCCTTTGTAACACTATTAATTTCCCATATTGGTGAGGGCACTGTCTTGAATGAAACCCACCTGAAGTCATCATCACTATCTCAGAATTTAACTAGAGAAGGAGTCATCATATTGGAAAAATACATACTATGAAACACACCCATTAGAAATAGAAGCACACTGCTGTTTTATGTTTCCTGTGGTAATTTGTACAGACAGAGTAACACCACTGTAGGCCCAGGGCAAGGTCTTCTGCTGGACTCCTCAGAGCATTCTGTTTTCATATATTTGAAATGTTCATAGGTCTGACATAGTCCTCTCAATTTCTCTCAGTAAAGAGCAAGTCAGGCTTCTTGAGCAGTGTTTAATATTGGGTTCCTCTGTGCCTGTGCTATATTTAGAGCCAAGAAATCACTGGAAATCAGTACCTGAGACAGGAGCTCTGAAACTCCAGACGTCTTAAAGGCAGCCTCTGGCTTAGTGCAAACGCAACCAGAGCCCTGAATTCAATCTTGTAAGCCTTGTGTAACTGCAAAAGCTATCTATAACAACCAACATTTAAAGTGTGCAGGTAAAAGAGGGGGGGGAGATGTATGATTGTGGCATTGAACTCCACTTCATCTTTTCAAAGTGTAATCCCGAGAGCAAGCCCCACTGAATACAAAAAGAGACCCACTTCTGAGTAGACCTGTTTAGGATTTCTCCTAAGTCTCTGATGTGTTTAAGAATATACATACAATATTGTTTCCAAGAAATGAATATTGCCAAATATAATTCTATAAAATATACTTTCACTTAATTGATATTCAGTATGGTGTATATCTGCAAGACTTTACTAAGGGCCAGACCCGTTTTTATAGATTTTTCTAGTGTAAACAGGGTTGCATGTACCTGTAACTGCTGTTCCCCCAGTGTCTTCTGCGCAGACAGGTGAGATGAGTAGGAGCTTCCACATCAACATTTAGTATGACTAAGAGTACAGTTCTAAGCAGAGTTTGACCCTGTCATAACCGTGGACCTGTAGTGCGGCCTATAAGCTCTGGGGAGGTCTAGTGGCTCCAGGGAAGCCTGTACTAGAGTAGTCATTAGGGTCTACATTTCCCAGGTTCTCTATGGACCCCATGATTGGGTAACAGGAGATTTTGGAGGGAAACCTACACCAGCAGGGGAACAAAGGGTGGTGCCTGGGAAGAGGAGATAAAAGGCCTTACCCAGAGTTGGAGGGCATTCTCTGTCAGGGAGCAGGGCTGGTGGAAGCTGCTGCAAACAGCGAGATCCCACATCCAAAAAGGGGTGAGTTAGACTGTGAACATGTACCTAGGGAGGGCTAGGACTGTGTAGACAGACGTGTTAAGATTTTTTATTTTACTGATTTTCCTGCCTTTACTTCGCTCATTTTTCCTACTTGTATGGATCTAAAATTGTTCAATCTCTTAATAAAACTATTTGTTACTCTGCCTGGGTCTTCATGCCCCATTTGGTCACATACAAGGAGAACCCTGTTGTAAAAGTACTGTAAAAAGGGGTAGGGTGGATGCTCTGGGCCCTACCAAGGAGACCCATATCAGAGTGGTGGTTGCCAGTAGTGAACCTTCCTAGTCGCTGCCCACGACAGACCCATCTGAGACCATTGACTTTAATGGACTTAGAATAGAGTAACTCTGTTTAGGATTACATTTTAAATGAGCTGAGTGTGCTTAATGAGATTTCTGGATGAAAAGAGTGAAAATTAAATATCCCCTTTTATCTCCACAGTCTGATCACAAAGGTCACACCATAAATTACTACAAAATTAATCTTGATACGTAACACAAAAATAAAGACCACACTGGAATCTGAGTTTTGCAAGAAGCAGAGTCCCAATAGGGATGCAAATGTTTTGGAACTCATATTTGAGTTTTGCACCACCTATGATTGTATCAAAGCACCAAATACAGTAATTCAGAGCAAGAAGAAATATTTATTTCTTCAAATATTTGTAATTTCAGACCTGTGTTTTTTTGCTTAGCTAGTGAGTTTACAATGCCTAGTCATCATTACTATTATCAACACGATGAGTAATAATTCTTTTTTCTTGACCCCAAATTAATTACTTTGCATTTTTGTGACTTTCAAGACTACTGCATGAATAATTGCTTTACCTTATCTTCATTGCCTTCTTGCCTTTCTCAAATTCTCTGTCCAAAGGATGTTAAAGGAGTGACCTGCAAAGGACCGATAAAGTATAACATTCTCACAGCGTAATCCTAAACAGAATTACACCCTTCTAAGTCTACTGAGATCAATGTGTAACTCTGCTTAAGACTGCATGGTCAGTGATCCACCCTTAAAACCTCCCCCCCTTCTCTTTCCTAGGTATCAGCCTTCATACCATAATGGATCATCTCCAATTGTTGTGAGCTACTATAACAGCCTATGGAGAGGGGCAATGGCAACAAATAGATTATTTTGCATGTAAAGAATCCCAGGTTCAGTCCCAAACATTTACAGTTGAAAGATGTCAAGTGACAGCTGTTAAGGAAGACTTCTCTCTGCTTTAGACCCTGGACAGGCACTATCAGTTTGAGTAGACAATGCTGACTTGTTTTACTAGGTCTATACACTGAATTAGTTCAATGGTAAAATATTGTCAGCATCGACTGGGTCTTGCATATATAGGCTGTACATATAAAAAATTTTGACTTCTGGTTTTGGCTTCCTCAATAGCGGCTGCTTTCTCCCGGAGCTCCAGGGGACGTGTGCCTTGAATCAGCAGATGGGAGGGGGTGCGATGGTATGCATCCCCCCCTGGAGCCCTTGCATTGGGCTCCTAGCCACGGGGCACTTGGAGGACCCTTCCTCCAGCAAACAGCCGGCCAAGGGGGGGCTGATCCCTGCCCCGACAGTCCTGCCGCTGATTTCCAGAATGGGCACGGGGACGCACACTGGGACAAGTGCTTGGTGGTCGGGTGAGCTAATCACAAAAGGCGAGATCTACGCTTTAATGTGAGTGATTGTATAAGAGAAGACACCAGAAAGTAAGCTGAAAGCCTCTCCTTAACAAATCAATGGGGGGGGGGAACTCTCGAAAAGAAAAAAAAACTGAACTGACAAAAGAAGTTATGGGGGGGGGGCGGATTGCAAAACTGAATTACACTATAATAAGGAACTTTTGAGAACTTACCAAACATTTTAAAAGGATCTTGAGACTTTGATAACTCTTTCTAAAAAGTAAACAATTCTCAAACATGGCGCCTCCGAGGAGGAAGGAGAAGCAACTGAAACTGAAGTTCCCTGCCGGAACTGCCAGCCCAGTGAGTTCTGTTCCTAGACACGACACTACCATAGACTTCCAAAGTATGCTGACTGAGGCTTTGTGCCCTCTGCTGGAACAAATGACATCGCTCCATAAGAAGTTCGATGCACAACAAAGCCAGTTAAATTAAACTACTAAAAAGACAGAGAAAATGGAGCAAGAGCTTAAAGAAGTGGATGCCAACACCCAGAATCTTAAAAAACAAATGCAGGTGATGGAAAAAAAGAGAGCAACTGATGAGGCTCAAGCTATGTCTTAAGATTCCAGGGGGTTTCTGAAGCAAAAGGAGAAGACTTGAAGCAAATAATGTGTGATGCATTGGGTCCGGTTACAGATTTGAAAGCAGATTTTTTACCAAAATGAAATAGACACGATTTATAGGTCATATTCTGCTTACATAAAAAAGAATAATCTGCCCGGCGAGATTGTGGTGAGATTCTCCAGGAGACAAGTAACAAACCAAATATTGAAAGCAACAAGTGGAGTCACCCTGAAAATCAAAAACAAAGAAATAAGAGTTCTGAAGGACATTCCATTTGAAGTAAGGAAGAAGAGAAAGAAATTCAGAGACTTGGTGCTGTTCTTACAGAAAAATAATGTCCCCTACAGATGGAGGTTTCCTGATTGTATGCTCTTCAAATTTAAAGACAAGGAAGAAAAAAATAGACTCTGTTGTAAAGTCACACAAATTTCTAAATCAACATGCTGGTCCAGCAGGTGAAGAGGATAAAGATGAAGATGGCAGCAGCAAGGGAAGTGAAGAAGAAGGAGTACTGGCACCTTCTGATGAGGACTCAGTCACTGAACTTGGGGCAGCTGCCCCTAAACTATCGATTGAGAAACAAAAAGGATAAAAAATGAGTTGTGATTGTTCTCTGGATTCTGTTTTAAATGAATTTAAATAATTTCTTTATAGAGCTCTTTATATAGTCAGATTTGTTGGAGATTCTAGTACAAGCATTAAGAATTTTGTACTCACTTAATGTAGCAAAGTATAATCTCATTTAACGAGAAGCTAATTTTGTAAGCATTGTGTATGACCACCATCTCTTAGGTTTTTAGTGGTTTTTCTTTATTTTCACCTGTAGTTTGTAGTTACATTTCCTTGTTTTTTTGTAGTTTATAGAAAATGCAATTTAAAAAATCCCCTACGGGGGGACAAAAAGAAAAAAAGGACATTTAGGAATAACTAAAACTCCCAGAGAAATATCCAAGCCTAGGTGGAAAATGTAGGGTTTTAAGACTGGAACACTGATTATTGCCAGCCAGCCCAACATCTGTGATCTGTCATGCTGCAATAAAGAAAACATGAACAACAGATGGTGTATGTCTGCAACATGAGCGAGATCATGATGAGATGTCATACTGTGGGCTATCCATAGTAAACTGCTAGGCAAGCACTTTTATCTTTCTCAGCAAAGACACCATGCCAAACCTCCTGGGCAAGATCTTTAGAAGTGCTAAAAGTAGTCTAAATAAAAAGAACAAATACCATTTAAAATTGTGGCACTGACTGCTGGAATCTAGTGGTTCTATGGTTTCTTTCATGAGCAAGCCACACCAAGAATACACATGCCGTGGTGGCTGTTGTCCCACCACTGAAGGTAGTCCTCCTGGCACTAACCAGAACTAGTGCCTTCTCCATCACAGTTGCCACTTTGTGGAATGGGCTCCTTGAGGAGGTAAGGGGGTGCTATCTTTAGAAAATTTCAGGAGGTGCCAAAAGGCCAACTTATTTGCCTGGGTATTTAATGGGGTATAATCTGCAGGTATATTGGGTTGTTATTTGGAGTTTTAGTTTGTAGGTTTTACATTGTGATCCTTTCAACTGAGCTGCCTTGATAGGTAAATAGTTCTCAGGAGGGTTGGGAAAGACTTGTGCCTGAAGCCTTCAAGAGTATTTGCCATTCATAAGAGACATAACAGGCTAGATAAATTTAGTACATTTAGCTACTTTATGTTTTCACTTTCAGTAGACACTACGGGTGGGCAGGAACCGGCTCATGAACTAAACTTCGACATGAATTTGGGGTGGTATGTGGTTCATGAATTGATGTTTGTAGAAGTGCGCCTGGCCTGGCACGAACATTTCACGAACTTTGGTGCAATTTGTGGCAGTTCTTGAATGATTCCAGACAGTCTCCACTCAATTAACTGTTTACAAAACTCTATGGCAACCCCTCCCCCCCCCCCGAATTCTCTGGAAAGACCAACCCTAGAAACACCAATAGGATTCCTCCAAAGCTTAACAGGCACTGCTGGCTGCCAATAACAAAGTTCTCATTCTGCTCTATGGGGTCAGCTGAGCTCCACAGCTTCTCTTTTCTTGGGCTGTTCAAGGTTACACAGAGAGGTAGGAAACTTGTTAAAAGCAAAGTAACAGAGCACATTTCCTCAGGACTGGGTATTCCTCTCCCTTGTTGGAGTTTTGGTGTCAGGTGGACTCAGGGCTCTGAATCACCTATCTCTCTTCTCATACCAAGCAGAGGGGCTTAGCTAGTGGGGTCCTCAATTGACCCATATATTGATTGTGATTCCTCTCCCCTGCTGGGGTTTGGGAGTCTTAGGTGGATTCAGGGATCTGAACCACCCATCTCTCTGCTCACTCTGAGCAGAGGGACTTATAGTGGGTTCCTCAGCTGAGGACCCATGTCTGGATTGAGAACTCCTCTCCCCTGCTGGGGTTTGGAGGCTCTGAGCCACCCTGTCTCTCTGCTCATGCCGAACAGAAGGGCTTAGCTAGTGGATTCCTCAGCTGCTTGGGTTTGGGGGTGTTAGGTGGACTTAGGGCTCTGAGCCACCCTGTCTCTATGTTCACTCTGAGCAGAGGGGCTTAGTTCCTGTGTTCCTCAGCTGAGAACCCACATTTTATACCCTCCCACCCCTCCTGATTGTGAACCAATCCCTCTGTACCATAAGGGTGAAAGTGGGTGCAAAGGGCCTCATTATGAGGAAGACATCCTCCAGCCCCCATATACCTAGTAGGGCATCACCAGAAGTCTCAGAGCTTCCTTCCCTGATGTGTTCTGGGGGATCTCCACAGAGGACAAAGAGTTGTTAGCACTGCCCAAAGACGAGCAGTTGATAACGCTCTTTGGAGAACAGTGCCATCCAAAAAGGTTACATGCAGGGCCCAGGAAGCAGTCACTTGCCTCATCGGCAAGATGACTGCTGTAGATGGTCAACCCTTCTCTCTCGTGGTGGATGTAGCCATTTGCAGCTGCTGCAACACCTGGCTCTCAGGTACTCCATCCTGTCATGGAGGACCATGAGCTGATGAGTCTCTCCTGCCATGCACCACTCTACATTGGTGATGGTCAAGGGTGAGCTCTTCAGAGTGCGAGACAAAACCGTGCACTTCATGGCAGACCTCTGGAGCAGCCAGCAACTGTTCTCCCTCACTGCTCACTGGTGACAACCAGAGGACCACTCTCTCTGGACTGTTTGGGCATGCCCAGGCCCCAAGAGGGACCTCCCACTCCTTCTCCTCTCTGGGTGATCTGGCCTGCGGCCTGTGGGTTGCTCCCTTGGCAGTTGGGTGGGAGGATGGGGGGGTTCCCTCACCCAACACCTACCTCATGAAACAACATCTACCTCATAACCGAACACCTACTTCATGATCACTTTAAATGGAAAAATCTGATTTCCACTGGTCTGGTGGGGCTGGGGTGTCCTGCCCACCATGCTATTGTGGGATTATTTTGGGGCACTCCTGTCAGATGTCTGCCTTTCTGTTGTGGCTGGTATCACTAATCACTTTAAGTGGAAAACTCTGATTTTCACTGGTCTGGTGAGGCCGGGGTGCCCACTAAGCATTGTGGGGTAACTTTGGGGAGCCCCTGTCAAAACTCTGGGAATGTTTGCCTTTCTGTCCTTTGGAGACTTGGGGGGGGGGGCTGCAAGCACAGAGCAGATGTTTGCTTTGCTTCTACTGTCTGGCGGGAGGTGGATGTCTGCCCTGGTGTCACTGGCTTGTTCCTGAGTAATTCCATAGACTCCTGTAACTGCAACTGTCTTTTCCAGAGAGAGCACTTGGAGACCTTTTTGGGAGGTTGATAACCCCAGAAATGTAATCCGCCTCCAATTTGAAGAGATTGTGGAGGAACAGGCAGCCGGGATTCCCTCTGCATTTGGTGTTTGTAGCTTGCAAGGGGTCCATTCTATACAATTTTAAACCTGTGCCTGACATGTCCCACAAAAAGCACTTTCCTGGTTTAGCCTTAGTCCATTGGAAACAATGGAGGATGGGGCAACTTCTTTTTTGGGGGGCATAACTCAGATTTCATAAGAACATAAGATAAGCCAATGTTGGGTCAGGCCAATGGCCCATCCAGTCCAACACTCTGTCACACAGTGGCCAAAAATACCAGGTGCCATCAGGAGGTCCAGCAGTGGGGCCAGGACACTAGAAGCCCTCCCACTGTTGGACCCTCCAAGCACCAAAAATATAGTGCATCACTTGCCCCAGACTGAGAGTTCCTATCTATACCTTGTGGCTAATAGCTCCATATGCTTATCCAATTCCTTCTTGAAGCCGTCCATGCTTGTAGCTGCCACCACCTCCTGTGGCAGTGAATTCCATGTATTAATCAGTCTTTGGGTGAAGAAGTACTTCCTTTATCTGTTCTAACCTGACTACTCAGCAATTTCATTGAGTGCCCACGAGTTCTTGTACTGTGAGAAAGGGAGAAAAGTACTTATTTCTCTACCTGCTCTATCCCACGCATAATCTTAGAAACCTTGATCATGTCACCCCTCAGTTGTTGTTCCTCCAAACTAAAGAGCCCCAAGCGTTTTAACCATAAGGAAATTGTTTTAATCCTTTTATCATTCTAGTTGCCCTTTTCTGCACTTTTTCCAATGCTATAATATCCTTTGTGAGGCGTGGTGACCAGAACTGTACACAGTACTCCAAATGAGGTCGCACCATCGATTTATACAGGGTCATTATGATACTAGCTGATTTGTTTTCAATTCCCTTCTTAATAATCCCGAGCATTGCATTGGCCTCTTCTATTGCAGTCGCACACCGTCTCGACATTTTCAGTGAGTTATCTACTACGACTCCAAGATCTCTCTCTTGGTCAATCTCTGCCAGTTCGGACCCTATCAACATATATTTATAGTTAGGATTTTTGGCTCCAGTGTGCATCACTTTGCACTTGGCCACATTGAACCCCATTTGCCACTTTGCCCACTCGCCCATCCTCGACAGATCCCTTTGGAGTGCCTCACAATCCTCCCTGGTTCTCACCACCCTGAACAACTTCATGTCATCTGCAAATTAAGCCACTTCACTGCTTACTCCCAACTCCAAATCATTAATGAACAAGTTAAAAAGCATCGGACCCAGTACTGATCCCTGCGGTACCCCACTAGCAGCACAATCTCCTGCTGCTTCTCAGAGCTCAGCTGGGTCACCAGCCTAAGAGGGAAGATAGAGAAGAGTCAGCCGGAGATCCCTTGTGAGATTGGTATCTCTAGCACTCTAGTGTGGGTATGGGTGTGGGGGGCATTCTGCAACATCACAAACTTCACAAACTGAACCAGTTTGTTTAGCACAAAAAGTGCATGACAGTCTGTGGTTTGTGAGCCGTGCACACCACAAACAAAACCGTGTTTTCCTGGTTTGTGTCCATCCCTAGTAGACACAGCAGATTTATAAAAGAGTTATTTATATGCAAGTCTCTGCTCCCTCCACTGAAATAATTGGAATTATTTTCAACATTAGAAATTGGATTCAGTCAGCTTTTTTTTTTTTAAATTGGTCTCACTCAATTCTCCTCGTTACAGCTTCCATCCCATATGGCTTTTGTCCTTGCAGGTTTAATGATCTCTAGCCTAGTCTTCCTGATGTTCAAAGGGGAACCCTTCATCCCATATTTAACCAAGAGAAATGCTGGTTGGATCTAACCCAACATTATTCTGTGTACATTGAAGGGTCTACGTATTCAGATCAGGACACAGGAAAGCATTTCCTGTTTCTTGACTTGATACTTCTTATATTAGATACTGGTGGGCCAATGCTGTTCTTATGGGAACTAATTAATATTGATCTTAGCAGACACCTTTTGATTCAATTAATTGCCTATATCCTCAGTTTATTTTATTCTGATTTTATGGTTTTATTATATCTTAAATTTTACTCTGTTTCATACCAATATTTATAGTGACCCCCTCTGTTGTTATCCTTGTTTTGTAATGGCCTATGGCTTAATACAAATAAATTTCTATTCCTAGTAGATGCTGGAAAGTACATGATTTTAATTGTTAGTGAATATATATTGCCTATAGGTTGAAATTATTTTACTATGCTTACATTCTTATCTTTTATATTTTCTACATTTAAAATCATTTTTTCTAACATAGAACCTTAGAATTAAAGCATTCTTTAAATCCAGCAATAGAAATATGACAGTGATATAGTATGAGAAACTATTTCCTAACAACAACTATATTAGAGGATATTGAAACATTGGATCTATAAAACATCATTAAAATTACATGGTTTTATGGTTTTATTTTTAGATCAGGAATACTGAATACCTGTCAAATAAATGTGGGTCAGTTTTAGGAAGTTATCATTCAGTAGACAGTTAATGCCCGAACCTTTACTAAACAGCCGTCGTCACCTTTTATAATAGATAAAGGAACTAAAGAAAAGTATTACGTTTTATCTCTGCACTTTTACCTTCGTACCTACATATATGTATAATTACAATTTATATACCCCTTTGAAGGCCTTAATCAAAGAAAATTTGTATTCTGTATGCACAAAACTGTAAACATTTTGTTCTTTTTAGGCTGCTTAATATTCAAGGAGCCCTGCTTTCCCCCCAGAAATATGAATTCCAATTATTATTTTATGTTAGTATAACCCACTAAGGTCCTAATATCTGCAGGGAGAGTGGGCAGGTTCAGTTGGTTTTGACAGCGGAACTCCCACCCATGGTTATTAAGAATGTGTAACTGCTCAGAAGTTGCTTTACTGAATATTCTTCCCGAATCATATAGTAAGACAAATAAATATATAACAACTTATTTTTTTACGGCAGCCAGAATATTAGTAGCCAAAACATGGAAGGAAGAGGAAGTACCTTCAAAAAAAGAATAGATAAGATGCTATCAGTAGCTGAAATGGGTGGGTTGAGTTTAATATTACAAGGTAAAAGTAAAGAAGTATTTGATAAACGATGGAAAATGTTTTATGTATGGTTAGACAATATGTATAAAAATGACTCACAAGAATAAGATATGTAAAACAGAATGTTAAGTGTATGGTGGAATATAATATAAATAAAATTTTAAAAAAGAATGTGTAACTGCTGCAACTACACATGTACTTAAACACAGACATAAGAGAGGCAATACAACCAATACACTTTAACATTTAAAATAAACTCTTTATATAAACAAAGCATGGAGGTTTTCATATAAATCCTAATTCATTCCTGGTTGGTTGCTATTACTTCATAGCAATGAATCTTCAGGATATTACTGAATACAGATATCTTCAGCATCCACAAGGATGCACAGAACAGAAAAAATACTAAGCACATAGATAATGCATATATTGTAGGTCCATATGTTGTAAGCTCATAGATATTGGAACAGCATATGAGGTTTCCAGATTGTACTTAGGAGGCTGCAGCTCTTCTCAGTTGAATCCAGGATTTACCTGCAATAATTCAAGGCAGGCCTTAATACAGCAAAGTCTATACAGGTCTCTCCTCAAACTTCTAAGGATGCTGCCTCTTCCTGGGCCAGGCTGAATTGCTGGCTGCTGGGAATACTCAGCCTCCTTTAGGGAAGGCTACAAGCACTGAGCATGCTCATTAACTAAGTATAGAAGGGGGGAAGGGAGTTAATTGCCACACCACCTATTGGCAAAAGCAGGCGTGCCTGATCACTGTATGTTGTTAATAGCTACAAAACTGCATGGGTTACACTAGTACATTTATTTATTCTTGTTTTTGTGATCTGTTTTACTAGCAGTCTAGCAGTCAGTTTTAAGCTGTCTGCTTATGTATTCCTTTATGTGTATTTACTGTTAAAATCAGGGGTCTTGTTGTAGAAAAAGAGCTGCCGGAGCTCATTAGCATAACTCATTAGCATAACTTATTTGCATATGCCACGCCCCCTGACATCACCGGAAGTGACAGAAGGCCACACCCCCTGACATCACCGGAAGTGTGTCAGAAGGCCCGGCTACTTACCCTCCTGCTTCATCCTCATTCCCAAACGGAATGAGGATCGAAGCAGAGGGCGGGGTAAAGAAGGGGGCGGGGCTTCACCACGTGACCGCCCCGCCCCCTAGAGGTTCTCTTCCGGAGCTCCGTACCTGAGAGCTCCCCCCCGACTAGAGCCCTGCCTCTTGCTCTGAATTATTGCACCAAAATGTCTGTGCTGTTGCCATCTTGAGTATGCTGTTCAGGTGTGTATCTATAAGCTGCAAACCTACGATGACACAGCAGCAGCAGAACTGGAAGAAGAAGCAGGAGACAGCCAGTTCCACTGTGGGCCTGATAGAAGCCCTCCGGGGGCCCCATCTGCCCCCCGGGCCGCATGTTTGACACCCCTGGTCTAAAGCCTTGCCACACTTTCTAAAATCCCTTGGTGGGTGCCAGGGAAGGTGTGCGTGAGTGCCCGTGGGCACCAGGTTGGGGACCTCTGACCCACACAAAAGAAATTGTTCTACAATCCATTGTCAAGTGTCCCAAATATTCCTCAGTAACTGCTGTGTGTGCAAAATGACCATCCCCTGCACATCCTCTTAGCGTTCACAACCAGAACAAAGTTCAGAGTTCAGTTGCACCTTTAAGATCAGCAAAGTTTAATTCTGGGTATAAGCTTTTGTGTGCATGCACAGTTCTTCAGACATCTGAAGAATCTGAAGAAGTGTGTATGTAAAGCATTTAAAAGCAATTTTGAAGAAACGCAGGCAACGCATTGCTTTAGCAAGTAGAAAGACAAAATACAAGGACATAGACGCTTGCATTCAGGCATGACCATATTAGGCGTTGCTAGGGCCCGTTACTAAGGAAGATGTTAACCTTGCTTTTATTTCTGTAATCAGACATTCAACACCTGTTGATAAACAGGAAAGCTTCGGCCTTCCCACAAGCTAGATGTGTGATCGGCCAAGGATGTTGTGGTCTTGAAAAGTACAGAATGCTCACAACACGCTGCCAATGTACTCTAATAATCTTTCTGCTGAGAAATGACAAGGAAAATGATTTTTTTTTGCACTCTGTGACTATATAAACCTGACTCCACCTTCATTTGGGGTGCAGCCCTGTTCAAAAGTGCATCTCGGTGCTTTGGCTGTACCTGGCGCCATAATAAACAGCTGTTGACTCTCCTTCCTGATTCTCTCAGAATTCCCGCTACATATGCACACGGAAGCTTATACCCAGAATTAAACTATGTTGGTCTTAAAGGTGCCACTGGACTCGAACTTTGTTCCTCTTTAAGCCGTAAGAATCCTGAAGTTGAGGGGACGCCAACATTCACCTCACAAATATAAACTTGGCTGCTAACGGCTCTCTACTCTTCAAAATCATCAACTGTAACCTTATAAACAAATGGGCCCAGCAAGACTGTGTTGCTTTTCTATCTTCTTTTCTGAACCACCCATCCCTGATTAGTTCACTTTACGTGTGTCCTCATGGGCACTGTTGTCTTTAGGTTTAAGGCCTCCCTGGCACTGAAAACTACTTCCCAGGGATCTAAGCTGTGGCTGAAATAAAATTTTGCTTTGGATACTTCAGATCACACCTGACAATCCTCTGCAATACACAGAGACTTACCTACAGGAGCCGGCCAAACAGATGATCCCTTGCAGAGAGGGTTCCCTAAAAAGTTTAATCAGAGCCAGCTAGAGTTGCCAACTTTGGGTTGAGAAATTTCTGGAGATTTGGGGGGGGGAGCTGTGGGAGAGTCCCCCACAAGGTATAATACCGTACAAAATGCTCCCTCTAAGCTGTAGAGTCTTGTGAGCAAAAATTCTACTTTGTGAGCTACTGGCATTAAGGTTGTGAGCCAGCGATTTGGCTACTGCATCAATTCGTTTGCTCTGGAGCCGTCCTTTCTGAGTTAAGACAAAAATGTGTGAGCTGGAGGCTGAAAAACTGTGAGCAAGCTCACTCTAACTCAGCTTAAAGGCAGGGGTCTTGTTGTAGAAAAAGAGCTGCCGGAGCTCATTAGCATAACTCATTAGCATAACTTATTTGCATATGCCACGCCCCCTGACATCACCGGAAGTGACAGAAGGCCACACCCCCTGACATCACCGGAAGTGTGTCAGAAGGCCCGGCTACTTACCCTCCTGCTTCATCCTCATTCCCAAACGGAATGAGGATCGAAGCAGAGGGCGGGGTAAAGAAGGGGGCGGGGCTTCACCACGTGACCGCCCCGCCCCCTAGAGGTTCTCTTCCGGAGCTCCGTACCTGAGAGCTCCCCCCCGACTAGAGCCCTGGTTAAAATCAACTGAGTATGTTTCCCCCCTTTCTTTAAAAGCACTGGGATTATTCTCTATTGTTTATATTTAGGGTTACCAATTCTAAGTTGGGGAATTCCTGGAGATTGGGGGGGGGGTGGAGCCAGGAAAGACAGCATTTGGAGAGGGGGAGGGACCTCAGTGGGAACTAATGACATGTCCACCCATCAAAGCTGCCATTTTCTCCAGGGGAATGGCCCTCTGTAGTCTGGGGATGAGCTGTAATTCCAGGAGATCTCCAGGCCCCACCTGGAGGCTGGCAACTCTATTTATATTTCCCTCTAGAAGACAAACTAGACTTTCTCTGCCCTGACACAGTTTTTATCTAGTATGTTTTACTCTCAGTGAATGTCACTATTACTTCTATTATGCAAACTGTCTCCCCTCCCCACACAAAATGGACATTTTCATGCCATTCTTTCCCTTTTTGCTTTTTTGAAAAATCAACCTGTTCCTTTTTAGAAGACAACTCTGTAAACCTCACAACTGATGTTATTATACACAGACACATAAATATCTACATCTATCTATCTGTCTGTCTGTCTGTCTGTCTGTCTGGATGCGGACGGACGGACATCTCCAAGGCAAATATCAAAGCTTTAAAATTGATCAACATGACCTGATTCACTTGTTTTAATCAGCAGTTACAAATGAACTGTTGTGAATTGCCTTTTTTTAAAATTTGAATTGCCTTTGACCCACAGAAAACTCTTTGCTTAGCAAAACCATTGTCTTCTTTATGAAATAATGCAGATAACACATTATACAACAGTTTAACCAACTCAAAACTGCTCTTTCTTCACACACAGACACATGTTCCTCCTCAAAGCTTTCATGAATACTTAACAGAACTATCAGGGGCCTATATCTGAATAATTAACGGCCATTGAGAAAACACCAGCCAACTGTTCTGAGCCATTAATCCTGACCAATAAATGCTTAGCCAACATTTGCAGCAGTATTATTATAAATTGCAATGGAATTCATTGTATGAGTCCCTGAAGGAACACAGAATGGTACCATAACAACTACCTAAGGCACAGAAGAAAGATAATAGCAATTTTAAGCATCAAAAAGAACCCATAAACTTTATCCGAGAGTGTCATGTACCCCTATGATGCACTCATCCACTAATCTCCCTCAGAGACAAGATTTTCCCTCTGTTTTTCTTTCCCTTTTGTAACGGAGCCACCCTAGTTATGTGTTTTCTTTGCTGAAGAAACTATGGCTGTCCCACCCTGTCACAGTATGATATTTTGCTGTTGGCTCAGCCCAGGAACTTGAGGGAAGGGTGAGATGCCCCTTTAACTTAAACCCCTGAAATGGCACTCGAGGCTTTTTGAAATTCAAAATACAAAATATTTTATTCAGTTTAGAGGGGGAAAAGGTCAGGTGAAATCAGGGGTAAAAATTACTGAGGTAAATCAGTATAGGGGCAGACTACATTTGTTTCAAGCAATTGAGAGTTTCTGAAGTTCTTCACAGTGACTTAGCATCTTTTAAGATGCGAGGCTTTTGTTTCGGTGTTTCCTAAACATTCCAGTACACTTTCTTGAGCCTATTTGACTCTTTTGGTTTCCAGAAGGCAGGGACAGAATATCCAGTCAGGGCCGGCTCGCTCACTAGGCGAGCTAGCCTCTCGCCTATAGCTCGGCCATCATGGGGGCACCAGACTGAGTCACTCTCCCCCCTGCCAAAAGCCCCCCCCCCGCCAAAAGCTCCTGCCGCATACTGGCCACTGCCAGCTCTTCACTCCCCTGATTCCCAGCCTGGCCTCAGACCACCCCGCCCCACCCTGGCAAGGGGGGAGGTGGCTCCCTGCGAAGTCCTTGGTAGGGCGGAGCCTTCTGGCCCACCTCCTCTTCAGAAGACTGCCATTGGGCGGGTGTGTGCCTTCCCTCCGCGCCCAGGTATATACCGGCATTGGTGTTAGTGCGGCCGCCGGCCAGAGAGGTGAGTCCAGACTCCAGGCAGTAAGTGCGTCCATTTGGTCAGTCCACGCCGCCCAGAACTGTACTTGCCACTGCCACGCCGCTCAGAAGCCCTTCCTCCTCCCAGGTGCCCGTGTGTAGCTAGCTGAGTGTTTGTACCGGCGTCGTTACGGCCAGCTGAGCCAACAAAGGTTCATCCAAGCTATGCGCTTTCGTGTGCAAGGCACACGTTTTGGAATGCCCACACACATGAAAGTTCAAAATAAAATGTTGTTCATCTAAAATGTGCCCCTGGACTCAACCTTTGTTCCACTGCTTCAGACCCACATGGCTGCCTGCCCACCTGGAACTCTCCTCCTCCCGGAGAAGGCAGGAGGCTTTTTTCATTTCTTTGCAGCGCTGGAAGGGTTAAACCTGCAGAGCCTTTTGCTAGAGAGGCCAAGCAAGGGGGGGCGGGAAAGAGGAGAGGCGCTTTTCCGGGGTGGTGGTGGAGGGGTTGCAGAGAAGCCACAGCAGGAAGAAGCCACCCAGCTGGCCCCAGGAAAGGTCCCTTTGAAGTAAGGCGTGAGGGGGGAGAAGATTAGAGGTCTGGTGGGGGAGGGAGGAAGGCCAGGATGACTCTCAGACGGGATTGCCAACTCCCGACAAATTGCTGGACATTTTTTTTTTGGGGGGGAATTCTGGGAAATGCCCGGTTTGGGGCCAGGGAGGGACCTGAGATGGGAACCAGGGCCATAGAGTCCTCCCTCTGGACCGGTGCAGCCCTTTTTCTGCAGGGGAACCAATCTCTGTCTGCTGGGAGGAGGTTGTAATTCCGGGGAAACTTCAGGCCCCACCTAGAGGTTGGTAACCCTTTTAGCCCCCAGTTTTGTTCCACTGTGTAAGGAAGGGAACCAAAGAGAGGAGCTCCGAAGAAGGACACGTTCCCATCCTTCAGGCTCAGTCTGTATACTTTGCACCCAAAACCCAAGTGGGGAGCGGAGCCCACCCCAGGCAGGCTGTCCGAGTACTGGTCCTCCAGCCCCCAAGAAGGGTCTGTGGAGGTGATGGCCCCCCTCCTCCAGGGCACCTGGAAGGTTGGAGAAAGCCTCCTCTTTCTCCTGCCCCCCCCGCCTGGGGCAAATGAAGTGATCCTCACAACAGTCCTTCAAGGTGGATGAGGCTGAGAGAGCGAGAAACTGAGTGGCACATGGTCACCCAGTGAGCTTCCATGGCAGTGTGGGAATTCAAAGACTGGCTTCTAAAACCAATTTTATAGACGTGCTGTTTTTTCCTCTTTTGTAAGCTGCCTGGAGGGCTTTGGCTATGGGAAAGGTCAGACCTATTTTATATAAATAAAACGTCCCTTGTCCCTATTAATGTGTCTTCGTCTTTTTTACCTAACTCTGCTATTACTGGTAGAAAAGAGCAAGAGTCCAGTAGCACCTTAAAGACTAACAAAATTTGTAACAGGGTAGGAGCATTCAGCAGCTGGACTTCCTTCTCTCCAGGCCCCGCCTGGAGGTTGGAAACCCCATAATTGGTAGGCATGCGTGCGGGGGGTGCACCAGAAGGTGGCCTCACCTTGAGTACAAAACCCCCTGGAGCCCTGTATCCAGTACCCAAATTCCTTCACTAAACACACCAGTTCTTGGATTTTTCTTTTTACTGACTCTTCAGGATTTAACAGACAGTTTCTAAACACCCTTGACCAAAGATCTCTACACTCTTTTAACTGGGTTGGGAAATTCTTCTCTCACTAGAAGACCTATCCCCTTTTCTGGCCTGAATGGAAGTCTTCACCTAACTACCCAGTCCTCCTGCCAAACTTCTCCATACTCCATCTGTGTTAAACTGTTCTCAGTAAAGGCTAAGCAGAAACTCTGTCAGCACAAAACTCTTCTCTGTCAGGGTTACACTCAGACTCATCACTACTAGACTCTTCTCAATCAGAGCTGAATTCAGACTGCCCTATCCTCAGCATTCAGCTCTCAAGTCTTTCTCTGCTCAGCTGATGTTAACCAATCAGATTCTGTGGAGCAGCGTATCATTCAAGGCTCTGGTTCTGTGAATAATTAACCCTTCACAGTCTTTTACCTGTTTTTACATCACTTCTAAGCTTTTAAAAGTGCAGTCTGTCACACCCCCACTGAGCTGGTTCTGGACTCTGACTCTGAAGCCTCTGAGGACCCTTAGGAACTACAGTAATGGCCTAGAGGAGAGCAGGAAACTTTACAAGACGCCTGCAGGGCAGATGCCCCTGGCCCAACTGCTCCAGAACTGGTCCCTAAGGAATTTGCATTACAAGATCCTCCAGAACCCACCCGAGAAGCCTGCAGAAGGACCTTCTCTGCCAGAACATCTGTCTGCCCCCCAGGTCCTGGGGCAACTAAGCACCAGTCCAGGACTCAGTCCCCAAGCCCACCAGAATCTGCTCCTTAACCCTAACCCTAATTCCAGCTCCTGTTGACACTCAATCCTATTGAAAAGAACATGGTTCCCATTGAACTAACAACTGTGGCAATTTCTTGGATTAATTCTTGGATTTGTAATTGCCACCTATAAATATATCTGATTTCCTATATCTTGCTGTATGTGGGGATTATTCTCAGCAAAATTGTCCACTACCAAAAGAGGTGGGGTAATTTTCACCAATTCTCTCTTCTTGCTGCCAATCCCCAATTGGTCTCTTATGGTCCTCCCAAGAGGCTCCTGCCCTCCAGGAGTCGCATTTTCAAGAGATCCGTGAGCTTCAGTGGGAGGTGGGGATGTTCCATTCCACTGACAGAAGTTCCTTGTATCAGTGAAAAAGAAAGAACTTTCAGTAAAAGTTAAGCTAAGGCATAAAGGCACACAAAACAGAGAAATTTACAATGATATTGGCATAACAATTCCCAGGCCAAAAGCAGGCCATAAAACTGATCTTAAAAATACTGAATAGAAATGTTTTGGTCGGTACGTAAAATATAGTATGATAGGTACCAGGTGACTCAAGGGGAAGGGCATTCCAAAGGAGATGTGCCATAACAACAACAAGATAACCAAAGGAGATGTGCCATAAGAACAATAACATAAATGGTCTCTAGTCACCATGGAGGTCGGCATGGATAGCAGGCCTCAAGAAGGTGATGTTAAATGGATGCACATTAAAACTACTAACTTCATTATGCCCCATGCAACTCAAAATTATGCTGAGGATTTCAGAAGGATGATATCCGAGGTAGTTGCAAAAATTTAGGCAACATTAAAAATGAGGTGAGCTGTGTGAAAACACACAGTTTTGCGTGTACTTCACAGAGGAAAACTGGCAAGGGCAAATATAATCTATTGAGAAGAGAAAATTAGACAATCTACTGCCAGATATTCAGAAATGTAACCCTGATCCAGATTCAGTTTTCTCCATACAGTGTCTGACAGAACGATCAACACAAAGGGCAAATTTGTGCCTGATCTCTCCCTTATAATAAAAGAATAGTGGGTGCCAAAGTTCTAAAATTGGCCCCTTTAGTGTTAGGCTGAAAAAACTGCCACTCGGAAGACACTGGCTGGGTTCATTGGCTGCTTTGTGCAGTCCCGGCCAGTGTTCCAAGGTCATTTACATATGGAAGCTGATTGGACTACACTCCATTCCACACCTCAAACTCCCCCCCCCCCCCGCAAGGCAGTAGGAATTTTCAGTTGGGAGAGGAGAATGATGTCAGCTGCTCCCTAGGCAGAGGCTGTGTGTGTGTGGGGTTTTTTTTTTTGTAAAGACAGAGAGGCAGATAAAGGTTGGCTGATGGTTGCCAACTCCAGGTTGGAACTCCAGGACATAGGGTTGCCAACTCCAGGTTGGAAACTTCCAGGATATTTTAGGGATGAAGCCTGCTGAGGGTGGGATCTGAGGAGGAGGAGGAAGAGGGGGACCTCAGACAGATACAATGCCATGCTGCCCACACTCCAGACAAGCTGTTGCCAGTCTCCAGGTGACAGCTGGAGAGATCTTAAAGCTTTGGTGCTACTTCAAAGTTCCCCAGGAGCCCAAAACAGAGAAGTGTTTTGGAAAATCTTGAGGAATTGTTTGGTGCATTTACGATGGGGCTCCTGGGGAACTATTGTTGCCAATCTTGGCCCAGCAGCCATCAAACCATTCTCTTCAACCCCCTGCTGTGCAGCTGACTTCCCCCTAGGGTTGCCAATCTCCAGGTGGGACCTGGAGATCTCCCACTGCTACAATTGATCTCCAGATGACAGAGATCAGTTCCCCTAGAGAAAATGACTGCTTTAGGAGGGTAGACCCTATGACATTATACCTGCTGAGTCCTTCCGCCCCCCCCCCGCCCAATGCTGCCCTCTACAGAATCCACCCCCCAAACCTCCAGGTATTTCCCTCCTTAGAGCTGGCAACCCTACATTCCCCTCAGTGCCTGTTGGGAGTGGGTGGTGGGGGAGGGGAAGGGAGTGGGCGACCGGAGGCTTCTGCCTCCTGTCTCCGGTCCTGGAGTGGGGGTGGTGG